>NC_056731.1:622909979-623052479 GCF_019279795.1 Protopterus annectens | reverse complement strand
GTCAACTTAAGTCTTTTCCCCCTAGGGATTGAGTACAGAGTGTAGTTAGAGGCTGCTGGACTATACATCTGCATTACTTACTGTTGATTGATTGTTATCCTGTGGCCCAATCTGTAATTACTGTTGTACTACTTGAAGGCCTTGGCCTGGACAGCAACATATGCTATGCTTTCGGACTACTGTATTAAATGATCTGCTTGAGAGTTGTATTAATCTGTTTGTTGTTGTTGTTGCTGTTGTGTTTTTCGGCTTATCCCGGTTAGGGGTCGCCACAGCAGAACTCCGGTCCGCTAATGTTTGGTAGTGGATTTTTACATGCCGAGTTACCAGCTCTGATGCACAACCTTCAATGAAGGCATGCCCATTCACGTATGCCTCCACACAGAAGACGCTCTAGCTGAGAATCGAATGGGACAACGTCTTGCTGTGAGGTGACAACGCTACAGCAGCACCACTACCGCGGGTCTTGCATTAATCTGTTTGTATGTATTTCAAAGTCTAAACAGCTATATGACATGGCATATACAACTGTTATAGTACACAAATAAAACGTTTTTATGTATGCGGACCTGTGTGTGGTGTCATATCCTTTGAGTTCTCTGTGGGTATATGTTTCAGGAAACAATTGTCTTTTGTATGGGTAACTCATACACTGTCCATTTGATAAGGTGGCAACTGTATGAATACTGGAAAGTTTATTGCTTCCACATTGTACATTCCATCTGGTAGCCAGAATGCAGCAGCATGATATGTTATTGATACCATCCTGACATCATAGAGGTGGGATGGATTATTGTTAACATCTTGTGTCCATGTTGTGTCGGGTCCTGGGTATAGGACTTGCAACAGTTGGTATTGTATTGCTGGGCAGATCTGTTACACTGTGGGGGAGGGGGTGATATCAATACTTACAAGACATATTTAGTTTGGGCCCCCTCACCCCCATTAACGGTGCCTTTGGTCATATATGTATTTATGTTCTCTTTTATATCTATAGATATATATCAATACACACACACACACACACATATATATATATATATATATATACTTACATATATATATATATATATATATATACATATATATGTAAACATATACATCTATAGATATATATATATATATATATATATATATATATATATATATATATATATATATATATATATATATATATATATATATATATATATATATATATATATATATATATATATATATATATATATATATATATATATATATATAGATATAGATATATATATATATATATATAAATATATATACACACACACACACACACACACACACACACACACACACACACACACATAGATCTACATGTATACATACATTTCCTGTACTGCTGAATGACTGCACTGGATGATATGTTTGTGAAAACATTAGGGTTATGTATATCTGACATTGCTTAGTGGTAAATCACTTTGGCTACGGTGTGAAAAATGCTGGGTTCGAGCCTTGCAGAGGCTGTTTATTTTGTTGCTGGGCAGAAAAAGGGCCATTGGATACAGAGTGATTAAGGCACTTTTAAGCAGTTGTAAGCTGATTTGCTTGGGTTTGCGAGAAGGTAAGCACTGCTAACTTCTGGTTACAGCTTCTTATACCCAATTATCTTCTCAATTGCTTAACCTGTGTAGGCATTGCTTACCCCCACGCAAACAGGCTTAAACCCGCTTACTGCTACTTAAAAGTGCTTACCCCCTTGCTAATTTCTTTAAAAGAAATGAAAAAGGGTTGATAGGAAAGTGGCGAAAAAGGGGTATAAAGAGGGAAAGACAGTAGGGAAAATAGCTAGGGATGTGCAGGATGGGTGTAGTGAATGTCCATAGCTGCCCATTTCTTCTACAGTAACAGCTGTGCATCTACACTGATTTGGAGGTAGATTTGGATACTCATACCCCTGAGAGAGGGGTGAGGAAAACAATAATATGTTGTGAAGCCAATTAGATCAGATTACATGTGTCCAGTGACATGTGTGTGAAATGGACAGCTATGTATGGGGTGAGATTTTTTTTTTGAGAACAGATTGCCCTTTTTTTTCAGGTGAGAGTGGGATGTTGGGGAGGGATAGTAGGTATATTTGGTGATGTAGGTTGGGTAGGATAACAGAGAAGACAGACAAGACAGCATACAGAGGCAGTATATGACAAATGTGTGGAGTAAACACCTTGATGGGGAGGGGTAGTGGAAACAGTGGGACTGAGATCCCCATCCATGGGCAGTCACCACTGCACCTTTACAGCCCAGAAGGTGGTTGTGATGGGGTCTGAGTAGGAGGGCCAGGCCACCCCTCTAGTTGTGACACGTGGCCATCAAGCTACTGTAGCAGATCTCCAAACTCCCTGCAGAGCTCTCTACGCACCACACCCTGGACCTAGTGATGGATGATAGTGTCCTGTCCGCGCCCACTCCCAGGGGGGTGAGCACCATCCTCTGAGGTGGTTCCACCCAAAGTTGTGCAGGACCAGTGGATGGAGAGGTCCCGGGGTGGGCCCCTGATGTGCTGGTGCCTGGTGTCACTGCCAGATGAGATGGGAGAGTTGAGTCCGCTGGGAGCGGTCCTACCCAAACATGCTATGGTGTTTCAATTTTACAACATATGTGGGTTAATAATAGTCAACACATTCCAGGATTAGGTATAACAGCATGCATAGATATTCCCATTAACCTGAGACACCAGATATGGAACAGTTGCATAGCAAACAGAACACATGCATATATGGAACCACAGTGGCCATTACAACAGCCTGCAGGTACACTGATGGCAGCATGCCACCAATGTGGGAGTATTTCAACATGGCACTTGCATAGAAACAAATTTAAATATTTATCAAACAATAGGACATATGCCCCAACAGTAGATTTAATGAAGCACATACTGACTGAGATGTGTATTTAGTTTATTTTTGCAGATATGGTGGGTGGGGGGAAGAAAGATGTCAATTAACTAGTATATCCCTGTAGTTCTCATTACTTTCCTAGTCAGTGCTGTGATCTGTACCATACAGGTATTAGTACACTACCCTATGGCCTTAGTTTGGACAGTGGTATGGATGCAGACAACTATATACATGAACTGAGTTTTACCTGCAGTATACACCTCTTACCTGATATACCTGTGGAGGTATTGTTTGTTAACACTATCTAACTGTTTTGACACATATTCCCAGATTCCAGATTGATATTATGCACATACCTGTTCATCTCTTATTGCACACACTCTGGGCATGTCTTGACCACATGCAGGTGAACCGGGACATATTTTGACTATTGCCCTCTTAAACCTTTGGTGAGTTGTGCAATGACAGGTTTGTTTTCATTGACATTTTCCAAATATGTACAGGCCTGACAGTCAGTTATATGACATGAAATGCTGCCTACATGTCAGAGATTATCACACTGATATTCCAGGGGAACAGGGTAACAGCCGGCAGATATGGGCTGATTAATTGGACATTCTGGACATTTCTGTACACTTGTGGGGTATAATTCTCCATGCAGCTTACTACCACTCCCAGCATTTGAACCATGACTGTGTCTGCTAAAAATAAAACATTGTCCATCACAGTTGAGTGTGCTATATAGATATTGCTGTGTATCTGTTCTCTGATTTCTGTCTATAAGTCTCCTGTGGTTTTACAATCTGACCTTATAATTACAACACTCTTATACAGGATTTCCTAGACAATTTTATTATGTAGCACAGTGTGGGTGACAGCTACCTTATTATTCAGAGCAACTGCAAGACTAGCAATGCCATACAATACTAGAGTAAACAGTACCAGTACAGGATATCAATCTTTTATTTCTAAGCACAGTTTTTGTATCTGACAGACCTGTGGGGGCAATGTTTGTTAGCATTACCTGAATGTTGTCACGCATATTACCAGATTCCACATTAGTATTATGCACATACGTCTCACTCTGTTACTGCACACAATCTGGTCACAGCTTCACAACATGGGGATGGAGATGGGACATACATGGCTTATTACTCTCATAACATTTTGGGGAGTTGCTAGAGTGACAGGTTTGTTCTTATAGATGTCTAACAAGCAGTTGTATTTATTTGCTGCCTAAATGTCTGGGATCATCTCACTGATTTGCCAGGTGGACAGGCAACAGATATGGGCCAATTAACTGGACATTCTAGACATATCTGTACAATTGTGGAGTATGATTCTGCATACAGCCTACTACCACTCCCAGGATTCGAACCATGGCTGTGTGTGTTAAAAATGCAACAGTTCACATCTCAGTTGAGTGTGCTATTTGGATTATGTTGTCTATCTTTTCACTGTTTTCTAAGTCTCTCTTAGTTGTACTATATGACATCTTGTGATTACAATAGTAAAATACAAACATTCCTACACATTTTATTTATGTAGCACAGTGTGGTTAACAGTGCTTAATACAGCAGTACTATTAAGAGATTGCAACTCTACATTACCATATGATACCAGAGTAAACACGTGCAGTCCAGGAGTTAGACCTTTATTGTCAGGCTATTATGCTTTTATTTACATAAACCTATATGAGACTCTTCCTGCCATACTCTCTGGTGTATGCAGTAGATGCCTTAAACAATACAGGTTTTATACAGGCAATTAACTTACCACTACTTTTAGATTTATTTCCTATGACAGTATATGCAACAGTATTACTAACCTGCCTCTCAACCACTGCAATCTACAGGCATGGACTTCCTGGTTCGCAGGTTGCTCATCTGCCACTGTGAAAGACATAAGAGGAATATTTAGCCATACCTATCCATAATATACATGAGCTGGCAATTATTAAACAGGTAGTGGACTGATACTTACACATGGCTGGGACATCCCCTGTCCTCCTAGCCTCTTGGATCCACTGATCTGAGAGATCTCTCTTTCTCCGCTTCAGGTTGGCATAGTGATGCCTGACCTGATCACCAGTTCGAGGTATGCCAGTGGCACTGGTGAGGTCACGGGCAAGATGATCCCAGCTTCCACTTTATATTGGGAACCTTGGTACTGGCCCTGCAGCAGTCTCTGGTCATCATCTTTAACAAGGAGTTCAGCCATGACTCTGGACTCCTGGATGCCCCAGCACTGCATCCAAAAGCGCACACCATCTCCCATACCAGTTATAGTGCCTACAGAAGGAAGCTGCAACCAGTTATGAGATGTATTCCTGCCTGTTCAGCTTAAATAGGGCTGATTTCCTACACTTTGCCATTATTAGATGGTTTTGAAAATGCTAAGCTATGGGCAAACCTGTTTACCTAAGGCTGACATTGCTTAAAGGGGTATACCAATGGGCAAACTGATTTAGCTGGCCTACACATTGTTTACACCTAGTAAGCTGGGATGTGCAATGTTTAGCACTGCCTAATTTTTAATTTGCATACTATTTGCTGTTTGGCATTGATTTATTATTCATTACATGTTATATATGTGTTTGGTATCCATGATTCATGTGTACATACACTGTATGGGGTCCTTGTGTTTATTAGGGGATTTCAACACTTTATTATTTATTTTATTTTTTATTTTATTTATTTAATATTTGTTGACCGGGAATGTCCGACTAGGTTCCACAGAGCCTGTTTTCAGCGGAGGCCGAGGATGCATGCAGATCTTTGGAATGTGGGAATGTGGGGAGGAGGGGGAGAAACTGAGGAAACACAGGGACGCACAACGGGAACATCACACAGACACACAGAAGGCACCCCAGCTGAGAAGAATCAAACCTGTGAGGTTGCCTGTGATGTTAACCAACCACTGCACTGTGCCCCATTTGCCCTACAATGACACCTCACATCTGGACTTAATGCAGTACTCCAGTTCACATATTTATGTTATGTAGTAGGTTATACAACATAAAACTGTATATAGATTCCTTTCACATGTTAAGTTTGACTTTCCTATAGTGAGGATCTGTTTGGTGATACGTCATTCTTATGTATTGCTGTGATGGCTTAGTGGTTAATTACTGTGACTATAATATACAGGATCTTAGGTTCAAGACTTGTAAAGGCTGTTTATTTTGTTTCTGTCCAGAAGAGCGGCTGTTGCATACAGAGTGATCAAGGCACTTTTAAGCAATTGTAAGCAGGTTTGCGCATGTTTGCACTAAGGTAAGCAATGCTAACCTCAGGATAAATATGCTTACAGTGAGTTAGCTTCAATATTGCTTAACCTGTATGCGCATTGTTTACGCTCAAGCAAACTGGCTTAAACTCACACTACTGCTTAAATATGCTTAATCCTGCTTAATAGTGCGTACTTCCGCTTACTCCTGCACTAATTTAGACAGAAAAGTAAAATGGTTCTTGGGAAGGTGGTGAATTTGGACACTGTATGGATTTATCATTCATTACACATTGTACCTTCAATTTGTATCCCTGATTAGTGTGTACATATACTGTATAGGGCACTTGTGTTTATCTGTGGATTTTACAACATTATGACAATGACACCTCACATCTGCATTTAATGTAGTACTCCAGTTCACAAATATATGTTATTTAGTAGGTTATGCAACAAAAAATATTGTTCATAAAGTGATTTGACATGGACAATGGAATGTACTGGAGTAAGACCCGAATTGCGAATGACTGCTCGTAAGGTGAATGCTCTGACCACTACACTATTGCAATACTGCTTCATTTGCATATATCTTGATATTTATCCTCTTGTGCCATTTAAGCTGCAATATACGTAGCTAAGCAATGGGCAAACCCACGCACCTATGGTTAAAATTTATCTGTTTGATAAAAAAAATAGCTTGTTTATATTTTATATTTTAACTATTGCTCTTATAAACTTGGGAGGATGTTGCTTGGGGTATGCAAATGCTCATTCTTATTGCTAAACTGCTGTTCTTGATTGCAGCAGCGTGTATATTCTGAGAGCTCTGCTCTCAGATACGCCCCCAGCACTTGTACATGCTCTGTGTCCGTTTAGGAGCTCAGGCAGCGCGCCTTCATTTATATGCCTGGCGCACTGCCATGCTGCTCCTAAATGGCCACTTCCATGCAGGACTAAGCTAGTCCTGCACGGAAGAATAGTTAATCCGGGGGGAAGTTTATTAGGATATAAATTTGATTTTCTGTTTGGTTATTCCATAGATATATATTAATTAAAAAGTATGCATATGTGTGTGTGTGTGTGTGTGTGTGTGTGTGTGTGTGTGTGTGTGTGTGTGTGTGTGTGTGTGTGTGTGTGTGTGTGTGTGTGTGTGTGTGTGTGTGTGGGTGTGTGTGTGTGTATGTGTTTATATATATGTATATATATATATATATATATATATATATATATATATATATATATATATATATATATATATTATATACAGCATTCACTTGTTTGCTGAACTAGTTCTGTTTTACAGTTTTGCCTTGCATTTTTCTATACAACTAGGCAGGCTGCTCATATTTGGTACTTGATGACCTTTTGTGCTGAGAACATATATCTTGACAAAGACAAAAACAATGGGGGAGAAAGGCCCAAAAATAGGGGCAATTTTTAAATATCGTTCTTATTAATTTGGAAAGTTGCTACAGTAACAGGTCGTGTATTAGTTTGCATTTTATTAAGGATTTGAATTCTGAAACTCAAAGGTCTGTCCTTTTTTAGTGATTTCAGTTTTCAATGATTTGCTAGAAAACCACACATTTTATGAGGAGCACACTAAAAATATGAGGCAAAAATCAAAAGACCATTTAAATTGAATGGGTGAGGTCCAGGAGATTGATATTTTAAGTTGTGCTACATAGACATTGCATTTGAATATGTCACTTGAGGTTTTGCCATTTTTATGAACTTGCACACATTTGTACAATTAAAATAATGCTCAGTCCCCTGGACTTCTCACAAACAGACACAGAGAGACACACACACACGCACACACACACGCACACACGCACACACGCACACACACACACACACACACACACACACACACACACACACACACACACACACACACACACACACACACACACACACACAACACACACGCACACACTCACAAAAAAAAAATAATACATGAGTGTCTGATATGAGATACATGAAAACAACTATTACTGTAGTTTCAGGGAACTAGTTTTGTGATGTGTGCTAAAGCTATGAGTTATACAATCAAGTTTCCTAAACAACATTTCAAGATATTTCATGTAGCACATAAAACAGACTCTAGACATTCCACTTATCTTTTTCATTTGAATTGCTGTTTTCCATTCACTTCAAAGTCCTGCACTAATCATTGTCAAAAGCTGTATACCGGATATGGGTGTCCATGGTTTCCATAGGTTTCGTCTGAAAGTATTTCTTATTAGTGATTGTTGCTTTCTTTCTTTGATCAGGTAGTTCACTCTTTTCAGGGACAGAACTACGATCGCTGATTTATAGGAGCTGATTTAATCACAACTGCTTCACACTCAGCAGTGAACACTAGAAATCACCATCTCTTAAAGCCAAGAGGAGAACACCATCTGCAAATAACATAGATTCAACCACCCTCACTTCATCAAACTAGATACTCAGAGCCAGACCATACCATACTATCATGCATATGAAAAACAACAGGAGTGGAGACAAGACACACCCATTTTGGAGTCTTAGTCCATATTAAATGCATTTGACATAATGATGACAATGTACAGTTTTGCAAAATATTCACAGCTCAAATGCAAGCACAGAGTGGCATATATCAGTTGCAGTCATGGGACCCATACTCTTGGAGTACATTCTAATAGGTAATATGAGGTGCACAGTCATATTTATATCGGTTTATATCAAACACAAACACAGCTCAATGATGGTCAAACAATATGATTCACTTGACCTTCTCCACATTCAAATTATCTTAGGCAAAGTCCCATACCATATTCTTGCAAGCTATAGGTCCCCCTCTATAGCACAGGATACCCATAAGACACAGTTAGATGTACTGAAGACACTCACCATTCAACATCATATTCATGGGTGACTTTTACTATCCCATTATAAAATGATAATCATATACGACCCCAAACATGCAGGCCCAGAAATTCCTACACTCTATAAACACAAACACCCTGAACTAGGTCATCTCTGCACCCACTAGGGGTGCTTATATCCTTGACCTGGTGCTCATAGACATGGGAGAACTTTGGACACCACTTAGTCTAATGTACGTACTGATCAGGTTGGACTATAAATCTGTCTCCTTTGAGATAAAAATAAAAACTAGGACCCCAGCTAACCCTGGAACATTTCCCAACAGAAATCAGAACTGAGAAAACTGAATATCCTTTATAGTACAAGCAAAAAGCAATATCAAAAACAACTACGCAGATCACCATGCTGTGCAACATATACCAAAACCATTAATATGTCACTTAAAAATCAGTAAAAACAATAACTTAAGAAATCTCCACCTCTCTTATCCTGTCTCTGTATTTGTAACACAGTGAATGAAAAAACATGATCTTTATGTTTTTTGACATATTGGGCCAAAGCATTATGTTTCTATGCATTATAAAGTGGTACCAAGGGCTTGCGCATTTTGCGTATAGATTTGTTAAATAAGACTGAGGTGATTGAAGTCTATTGGATAGCTGATTTACAGGCTGATAAACTTCCTGGTTTGAATGGAGTAGTTCTCATTAAGCAGATTCTAAAGGGCGTAGGCCCGTGTTTTAATTCTGATTGGTTGGCTACCCCTTTTAAGTGGAAAAGGTGATTATGGTTGGATGGATCTGTAGAAAAGATATTTCCTGAAAGCACTTATCCAGTTCTAAGTCTTTATTCAGTATTTTATTTTTCATTTCTTTTTTACTGTTTTATTGATTTTTAAGTGACATACCAAAGGTTTTGGTATATGTTACACAGTGTGGTGATCTGTGTAGTTGTTTTTGCTATTGCTTGTCATAGAGTCATAGATTACTACTAAGCTAACTGCCCTTGTGAGCCATTTTAAGCCTAGCTAATTATCCCTTATGAGACTCAAACCCTGCACCTTGTGTTTGTAAGGCAAACACCTTAACCATTAGGCCACCCTCCCAACCCTTGTACCACGAAGGATCTTCAGTTTTCTCCATTCTCATTTCTGTTAGGATTGATTTTTTATTTTTGTCTGGGACTGGAGAAACATGTGACTGTTGGACAATGAAGGAACTGGGTTGGAATATTGTCTGCTGACTCCTATAGCTAAGTCATTTAAAGAGAGATCTAAGAGGCTGACTCATACTGATTCCAATCCACTTATAAGGATGGACTTTTCAGATGAACCAGTAAGTGAAGCTGAGATAGACTCTGATAAAGGTTTATTTAATAATCTTTGTAAGGAGCTGGAGAGTAGTTTGTATAAACTAAAATGTATGCAATGGCAGAGAATGCATTTAGAAGCCTGTATGCATTTTAAAGTGGTACCAAGGGGTTTGTGCGTTTTGCACATGCCAACTTATGGTGTAATTTTTCTAGACCTATTAGCAAAATGGCAGAAGATTAATATTGAAACTAGTTTTAGATATATTCAGCTTCTACTGGAGTTTTTTGCTCCACAAGAAAAACAGCTTGTGCAAGAGGTTGAATCTAAACAAGCAGAGACCGAGATACGTTATTCCAGTGATTTCTATCCGTCTAAACTGGATAATGTCTTCAATTCAGTTGTTTTATATGATGACAAGTTACAACAAATTAAAATGAAAAAGCTACAAAGGGACTATTCAGATTTCAAATCTGGAAATATCTTTGTATGGCCTAAAACCATGATCGGGTCCACCAAAGCTGAAGTGAGCACAGAGAATACAGGTGGGATGAATGTGTCTGATAATAACAATGAAATAACCATAGACAAAGGAAAAGAGAAAGTGGTGCACAAACAAAATAGTATGAATAACATTGAAAATATACTCTGCAATAAAATGACTGATAAAAATTTATGTGAAGGAATTTCTAATGTACCAATCAATGATGGGTGTGACCCAGTTGAATTACCATCTGGTCACAATGTGTTTAACAAGCAGAATTTACCCAAGTAGCATTTGAATGAAATGTCCAATAAAACATGATTAATCATTATATGCTGGGAGCCAGACCAAAGGAACTAATGACTGATAATTTTTTTCCATGCTACCTGTACCCATGAAAATGAAAGGCTTAGACAAACACAGTTGCTGCGTAAGTCAAGGAAGGAAACGGAGGCAGGTATTGTTATAACCAATAGTAGCTCAGAAGACTGGTATATAATCTTTCATGGTACCAGCTGAGTTCTACACAAAACAATGTTCTCAATAAAGGTTTGAGTTTTATTCCCTCCACACCTTCCAAGCTCCATGATATTAGACTAGATTTTAAATTATTTGGCCAGAATGTGATACTTAGAAGTATATTTGGTAACAATCTATGGAAAGAGACACTGGGATTTAGGAAGTGTAGCACCTTCATGCCTACTCCACATCCTATTGTGAAAACTTTCATTAAGACCTGTGAAAATTATATTGCTAGATATATTAATTCCAAGCATCAATTTGATTTCTACAACCTTACCAATGAAGAAAGAATAGCATTATGAAACCTAATGATTAACGAGATTGTCCTAAGACCAGCTGATAAAGGTGGAGCAACTGTCATTATGGATTGTCATTTTTACATTAACAAGATGAGGCATATGCTGTCGGATTGTTTCATGTATCAAAGAATTGATGAGTCAGATTAAAAACTTGAAGGATGATCTTCTCCATATCCTCGTACAGCATTGGATTGATGAGAAATTATATGAGTTTTTTTCTTGTTGAATATCCAGTCATACCTGTTATTAAAGGACTACCAAAGATACATACATGTATTGCTGATCTGCCTTTTACACCAATAGTATCAGGGAGAGGCTGGTTCACAAAGTCACTTTCAGTATGGGTTGAGAAGAAACTAATGAGCACGCCAGCAGTGTTGAAGGATTCAGAACATTTTTTGCAATGTTTAGGTTGAGTGGTTCATAGTCAATTGAATAATGTTCATTTTATTTTTGTGACAATGGATGTGAATAACTTCTTTACAGTTATTCCCAATGAGTTTGGCCTTAGGGCCATCAAGAAGTTTGTCACTCAAAAAGATATCGATGAACAAACTACCATCAAGCTGATTTGCTTCCTTACATGAATGATTCTGGAAAATAATGTTTTTATGTTTGGTAATGAATGTTATAGGCAACTTTGGGGTATCGCCATGGGCACCTCATGTGCAAATACATATGCTAATTTAAGTCTGGCGTATTGGGAGGACATGGTAATATATAATGAAAATAACATTTGGAAGGACTTTTATTTTATAGCAGATTTGTGGGTGACACATTTCTGCTATGGCAAGGCACGTCAGGTATTTTAAATGCCTTTATAAATTACTTGAAGAATAGTACCTTCTTTTTAAGATTCACTCTGCACACATCAGACAAGGATATTGAATCTCTTGATGTTAAGCTATTTACAATGGAGGATGGTACGATAAGTACTTCAGTTTATAGAAAATCTTGTTGGAAGAAACCGAGTATTTAACCTCCCAATTGTGTGCTTCTGGTTATAGATATAAGTGTAAGCAAACACAATCATTTAAAAGTTGTATTGAAATATAACAGTGACACCAATAGAGTGTGTAATATTATTAAAGATAACTGGAAAATCTTTCTAACAGATCAAAGTATTAAGGACATTGTAGGTGATGTCCCTTCTTTTGTTTTTAAAAATAATGTGAACTTGAAAAGAACACTGTTCAAGGATGTTTCACCCAAAAGATGTATTGTTATGTCATCCATGAAGCACTTTTCCTTGTGGGCAATGAAAAGCCTGTAAGTATATAAGCAATGAGAAGCAGTTTAAGCATCCAATCACCAACAAGGTATATCGTCCTAATTAACATGCAGATTGTCTCACAAAAAATGTTGTTTATCTTGCAAAGTGTAAAATATGTTCATCTTTTTATGTGGGTAAAATGAATAGATCTCTCAAAGATAAAATTTTACAGCATATGAGTGATATAAGACTAGTTTCCAAACATAATGTTTTGGCCCAGCATGTCAAAAAATATAAAGATCATGTTTTTTCATTCATCGTGTTACAGATACAGAGAGAGTTTAATAGAGGTGGAGATTTGTTAAATAGGACTGAGGTAAATGAAGCCTATTGGAATAGCTGACTTACAGGCTAATAAACCTCCTGGTTTGAATGGACTAGTTGCGATTAAGTCAGTTCTGAAGGGGCGTAGGCCCGTGTTTTAATTCTGATTGGTTGGCTACCCCTTTTAAGTGGAAAGGTTGATTCTGGTTGGATAAATCTGAAGAAAGGATATTTCCTGAAAGTGCTTATCCAGTTCTAAGTCATTCATTCGGTATTTTATCTTTTATTTCTTTTTTATTGTTTTTATTGATTTTTAAGTGACATATTAAACGTTTTGGTATATGTTACAATGTGTGGTTATTTTCGCTAACCCTGGAACATTTAGGAAGTACTCAATAACAAATATTTTACTATAAAATGACACCCTAGCAAAATTTCAATCCCCTCCAGATCCTAAGAACACTATTGACTATGCAGAATTGTTCACAAAAAACTGAAAGTTAATGGCTGCATAGAGACAGTTGTATTTACCCTACCCCAAAAACAAGCCCCCCTTTGGAATCCCAGCATCAGTAGGGTGTATAACAAAAGGAGAAGAAATCATGTCAAATTAGAAAGTGCAATGCCCAGCAAGATAAAAACATCCTCATCAATCTAAAAAACAACCCAGGGGGCTAATCAAGTCCAGCAAATCCAAATTTGACGTAAAAATAATCTCTCAAACAAAGGACAATCAGAAGGCATTCTTAAGCAAAGTCCATAACCTCAAAGACAATACATAACAATGCGCTGAACTAATTGAAAATGGGCCCACTTATACTAACTGTGAAGATATAACAAATTTACTGGCTAACACATTTTGTATCAATTTTACCCCTTCTTCCCCCCAACACCCTTCCGGAAATATCCTCAACCCTAACTCCCTCCAACTATCACTAGGGAACAGGTCCTTAATGACCTCTCGAAGGCTAAGAAAGACCAAGACCACTACACTGATGAGCTCTAATAATATCCAGGATGCCTCCTTAATTGCATGAAACACAACTTATCAGGACTACTAGAATCACTATTAAACTTCCAGACAGGCTTTCTACCAAGTGAATGGATAATGCAACTGTCATCCCTCTGCACAAAGTTGGGCCATATACAGACCCAGATAACTATGGATCCATAAGTATGACTAGTCTCATATGCAAAGCCATGGAAATAATAATCATGGAAATGATATACAATGACATAGGAAACCTTCAAACACTGGATCCAACCCAGTCTGGTTTCATCAAGGGCAGGTCATGCCTACTCACCTGATGGATTTCTTCGAGAAAGTTACCAAAGCAGTGGACAAAGGCAAAATGGTGCAGACATGGCCAAAGCATTTGACACAATACCCCACTCAGGCATTACAGACAAACTCACAAAATTAGATATAAACTTCTATGTCACCACTGGATAGCCAACTGTCTCAAATATAGCTCCCAATAAGTTAGAATAGGGGAACCTACCACTACAGTAAAGCCAGTGACTAGCAGAGTCTATCAAGGCTCAGTGCTGGGGCCACTACTTTTCCACATTACTTCTCTGAAGTCAAGGACAAACATCACAGGCCACTGGCTAACTAAGTCTGTATACAATTGTAAACTAGGTGCAGCCATAGAATCCCCCAATGACACAAATACCCTACAAGATGGCCTGACACAGACCAATAACTGGTGCCAGAGCCACTGTTTAAAACACAAAACCAAGAAATGCATAATAGTATCCCTTGGGAAGATGGCTACCACTGGAAACTGCCAAACTGATAATGCACCCCTAAGTATAGACCTATTGGTCAGGGAATTTGGAACACATGTAAACAATAATCTGGCCTTTGGCTATCTTTTACCTATGGTACTAAGGAAATCATTCTATGTTGCACAACTTATAAGCACGGGTTTGTCATCTAAGTCCAAGGATGCAAATTGTTCCACCATCATCAGACCAGTAATTGAGCAGTATGTACCTGAACAGGCATATGCAACAAGTGAAGTGTCCACAAAGATTCCTCGCAAAAAGAATATAAGGTAAAAACAACATGACCTACACAGACTGCCTGAAAGCCTTATCCCTGTACTCTGAATCCTACAGACTGCTGATATGTTATCTATGCCTGGTTTACAAAGCATCTTCTGATCCTGCTCTGATGGACTTGTTGCACATCCACAAAACAAATAGAACCAGAAATACCTGATATAGGGACCTATACTCTTCTACAATGCAAATAGGACATGCTGGTGTGACAAGCATGTGTCTCAGAGACTACCCCTTCTTTGTAACAGGCTTCCCATGCATGTGAAGCACAGGCCTTGCCTAACCCAATTCAAGTGTAACTTGGACCATTGAATGAGGAATCAGAAATTTACTGCTGGTCTGACACCTATATCTCTGTTAGCCAAAGGCAGTATGTAAATGCATGACCACCCATGCCAATGCCCAAATATTACCCTTAAAATAACCGTAGGGTATCAAAACTTGTCAGATATTTTTGTGAAGAATGCTTAAGCTTCAAAAAGCCCCCTGGGGTAATTAGCTCAGTAGACACATATGAACCTGTGAACCAATGTACAAACTCCCATGACCCTCAAGTGTCTTTCCAATGACAAAGAATTCATCCATTGTTTCAACACTAGTATAGAATCTGCATTCCTGCTCCACAATAACTGCTTTGACTTCTTTCCATCATCCTTATTTAGTCTTTCCCAGGGAAGTTGAGTAGTGTGATTCCTCTGCAACTAGAACAGAACCCTGGTCACCTTTTTTGAAAATGAGGGACACTGATCCAGTTTTCCAATCCACAGTTTTTGTCTCAGCCTTCCACTTAACATTTTAAAGATGTGTTACCCTGATATACCAACAATGTCCAGAACTTTCAGCATTTTATAACAAACCTCATCCACTCCCATATGCTTTTCACAGTGGAATTGTTTAATTATCACAAGTGACCTCATATACTGTAATGCAAACAATCATCCCAGTTGTTTCTGACATCATCACTTCAAATGAGGACATGCTTGCCAGATTTAGGAATTGCTCATACTATTCCATCCATTTGAGGCTTTCTCCACCCTTGCTAAGAACATCTTGGATAGTGTCCAACCTTTCCCACCTGAAATGCATGATGGTTTGCCAGACCCTCCTTGTGGTCATTCAAATGTACTTCTTCATGTCCTTACCTCCACCACCTCACTAAACTCCTACCTCATTCAGGCCTCTGCTTTTGTGACTGTCACAGCTACTGCTTTCCTGGTATCTATCTGTCCTAACTAGAGAACAGTCTCCCTCTTCAAATGGTACTGATGGAAAGAAAGTGTGGTGAAAATCATAGGTGCAAGGATGGAAAAGGCCCTGCTGCCATGATTAGCGTTATAGGGACATCTCTTCCAGTATGGTCCAATCCAATTTATTTTCATTATACTACTCTTTAAATCACTTCATGTATTTATATATTTTGATATTTACATATTTATACATTTATATTGTCAAATATGATATAGCATTTCCAATATTAAAACATGAATTGCAAACTAAACAAAATAAAAAGGGCAAAGGATCAGTATCACTGGTAAATAAATTAATGTATTATGGCCCTAACTCCACCCCTGGTGGTCATGTGAAGACCTACATCAGTAATGTGCCCCTTATCCCTGTGGCTGCATCAGCAAGGGCTAGTTTCAAACCTATGTTCTGTTAGCACTAGCTCACTGTTATGGACAAATCGCCCAGTTGAGCCAAGCAAGACATACCTCCATCCTACACTCTTCCTGCCAGCCCCATCATGTGTCTGAATCAGTACTTGAGCATGGGTCACATGGGCTGTAGTCAGAACTTTACCCTTCTATGCTGTGGAGTTGTCAAAACAACTACGTAAAATAATACTCTAACTTTGAATACAATATTGAAGTTATTATAAGACAGAACATTATATGACTATGGAAATCGTTTGTAACATCAATAAATTTAAATTCAAAAAGGGTGAAACATATCATGTCCACAGATACAGATAGTAGGGTTTGGCTTTATTGGCCTGAAAGCACGAGTAAAGACTTTGAAAACAAAACAGTGTTATGTCCTTAAGGGGTCATTTGCATATATCCAATGCGCCTCCACTAGAGGAGGTTTAATGTATTACACAGAGAATACTTCCTTAGCTTGGCTTTCATGGAGATTTTAATAAATATAAATTAGATTACTAAAATTCAAAATAATGAAATAGTAATAGACAGGTTAAATATTAAACTAACAGTAAAGTCTATTAAAAATTAAGGCTTCATTGAACAAAAAATACAGCACTTAATGCGAAACGACTAAGGAGGAACTGAAGCACACACAAGTTGGGTTGAATGACAACAAACTGTAACTTGTGAATGAGGGAAGGTACATTGGTGTGATACAGCTATGTTGACATTATAATGCAGCCATGAGTCCTGCATGGCTGAAATGGGTAGATGCTGTTTTGATTGACAGCATTGGATGTGGTGGAAAAAGCATTCACTGGCAGACCCGATTCAAGCCCGGTTATAAGGATATCATTGATAGTTCAGATTCTAACTTTAGTTGTGGCCAGTCTGGTGATACTTGCACAGGTTTTATTTGTTGAGTTTGTGGAGAAGTATGTTAATATGAACAGTAAACATAAACTGAGGAACACAATCAAAGTTTCGGAATTTGTTGCAATGTACATATTTAAAGTCTGCATTGCCTGCCACATGAATGTGATGCTTTCTTTCTTTATTTTAAAGCTGATGATCAGGTGTTTAGAGGTGAACTATTCAGTTTGTTTATAAAAGGTCAATGTGGAGAAAGACTGTGATAGTGTTAGGGCAGTGGCTAAATTTGGTGATCACCATGTGATTACCAGATATGATACCTTTTCATTACTTAGGACTGAATTATTAATAAGTTAGGAACATACTGGATATGTGAATATTTCTTTAAACAAATCGCTGTTCAAACAACACAGTCAGTTATTGTGATTTACACTGTTCTCTTACAATACTGTTGTGGATACTGTGTAGGAGGAACATATCTCCCTGTATCCCGTCTATAAACTTGGACATTGTCCAGCAAGACTACTAAATCACCAAAGTATAAATAAATAAAATAATAATCAAAAAAATCATATTAAAAGACTAGTGTGATTCAGAAGGATAACTACTGATATGATAAATACTGCTAGCAGTAAAATTAAAAACCCAGTTTCATCAAAGATAACAATTAGGGGGTTTTCAGCACAGAATCAGTAAAAAAATAAATGCTTATAAATCATGTTAAACAACATATTAATATGTGGACACATCTTTGACCTATAGATTTCTAGTAGTTACTAGGCATGCAATCCAAAAGACCATTAATGAGCCAAACTCGCATTCCTTTTTGCTCCAAAGCACTGTCTGGTTAAGTGACCTGCTCAAAGCCACACAGTAGACTAATGAAAGCAGAGGGACTCAAACCTTGTACCACAGGAACTACCACATTAATAGCTCACAGCCTTAATTGTCTTTGCCAACCACCAGACCAAAGTAGGCAGGTTCCAGTGAGATTTGAATTCTGATCACTGCATTGAGAATCTAGAGTGTTAGCCATTACATTATGGAACCTATGGTAACAGGCTGTAGTAGTATTTGTTCACAATGGGATGTGGGGGTGTCACATCAGACTCAAAAACTAGTTTAGACTCATCAGCCTGATACCTATTCTATGTACAATCAGAGAGAATCACAATGGAGTTTACTGTAAATGAAACAGTGGACATTCTTTTGTTAGATATTAAATAGTATGATTTTGCAAATGACAGATACTGTATTTTAATCTGGTGGTATTATTTAAATCGATAACAGCAACATTTTAAGGAATCACTGACAGAGAGTGCATGTTACTTATCTTGATTTTTCAAAGGCATTTAATACTTACACATAACGGAAAAACTGAATAATTAAAATTGTTAGATGTCATGCCATATATTATTCAAGGTGTAAAATGGATGGATGCTGTGAGCAGTGGTTAAACGATAAAACACTATTAGGATGAAGATGGAGGGGACCTGTCTATCCTAATAGGCATTGCCAGTGGTGTCCAACAGAAATATTTATTGGGGCCAATTATTTTTTAATTATTTATTTTAGATCTTAAAGTGGAAAATGGGCTGTGGATAACTTATGCTTCTTCTTCTCCTTTCGGCTTTTCCTGGTTAGAGGTTGCCACAGCAGATCACCTGTCCGCTCATGATTGGCAGTGGAGTTTTACAGTGTTGAGTTGCCAGCCCGGTGCCCAATCTTCCACGGAAAGCACACACATGCACAGACTCACACCTAGGACCAATTTAGAGTGTCCAATCCACCTTTGGGATGAAACCGGAGCACCCGGAAGAAACCCACATGACCACAGGGAGGACATGCAGACTACGCACAGAAGGCACCCTAGCTAAGGATCAAACCAGAGAACCTCTTGCTGTGAGGCGGCAATGCTAACCACTGCACCACCATGGCTGCCATGGTGGATAACTTATGCTAATGACTGTAAAATGGCTAGTGCAATTATTTCACTACAATGTGCCGCAGTTTAAAAAAATCATCTATTTGTGATGAGTTAATATTTAATGTCAGCTAATATAGCTGAATAAGACTTGGCAAAAAAGGCCTTAAATTATGATTAAAAAATAAATAATCAAAAAAAAATGGCAGTCATTAAACAACTAGAGACAACTGTAGACACAGTTTAGACCTTCATAAATTACAATTTGTCACTAACATAATATTTGAAATATTAGCTTTATTCCATCTAATAAAAATCCACAAGGGTCTTACAAGAATGTTAGGTGCTAAGCTTGCTAGGCTTTTAAAACATATGATTGCAAATGTTGTTAACTTAAATAAGGGCTACATAATTAAGAAATTAATTGATTACCCAATAGAAAAGAAGACAACTGTGGTCTCATTAACAGACTAGAAAAGTTAACACATTTTCAAATAAGTAGGCACCTGGAATAAATAGGAAAAGAAATACAGAAAACAGTTATACAAGTATTGATATATAGTACCACACACAGTACCTTATAATAATCATTTCTACAACAGTTCATTGTACATACCTCCAAAGATTAAAGTATTATTCCTGAAATGAAACCTTTCCCATTTGTATTAGAGTAGAAAGCCCCATTTAAAAGAAAACATGCAGGGATGGCTATTCAAATGTAATCTGAGGCTGCATTCATTTGCTTGGAGGCATCCAGTAAAATGCTTACCCATAGAACTAAAATATTCTTTGTTGCACACATACCTTATATCTTTTAAATCTGGATAAGTGATTTCTCTTGTATCTGTGATGTCAGTAAAGTCCAAAACAAAGACTTTTTTTTCATAACTCATTTTTATACCCCTCTTGCCTCCCCACATCTGCAACCTCTGGTTATTCATTCCCTCAACTGGAAAAGAGCCCCAATACTCTCTTTACTTAAATATACCAACTCTGTGGTTGAACAGATCAAAACACTTTGATTCAGTGCTGATATAGAAGCAAGCGCACACCAACAGGGATTCTGCATGGGGCGCTGTGATCATTAAGTTGCAGAGAGGGTAAGTACACCTGACACGTTGCTGCCTCTTCCAGTTAACACCTGACCAGGCATAAGGAAGGCCTGTATGAGCTGCACATAGTCATTATTATTACTATTATTATTATTATTGTTACTATTATTATTATTATTATTCAATTATGCACATTTGTTTTGATGAAAATGCTCAGTAATAAATTTATATTCCTGGTGGACAAGATTATTTTTGTTGTTGTTGTTACTGCTTGGTGGGTTTTTTATCTTTTGACAAGATGAATGTAGCACCTTCTGATGTGTCTGTAGAAGAATGACTCATTCTTTTACAATGGCCATTGGAGTGTTTATACTTGCACATATATTTATTATTATTACCAGTTTTGCAGTTGTTGCTCCTATGGATTTTGTTTCTGACATGTTGACCTCTAGTCTCATTCTCCACAAACATTCTTTTCATAAGTGTAAAGAAATTTACTGTTTGCATATTTTATATATCTGGCACACACTGCCCAAAAAAACATTCTGGCTTTTAGTGGTCAGTGTTCCTTTGTGGCATGGATGTACACTACTTGAAATTCATTAGTGTTTTTGATGATATCAATCTCTTGAGATAGCTGGGGGCTATACAATACTGCCCTGTTATTTTGGAAACTGGCACTTTTCTTCAGTTATAACCATCAAATGTTCACAAACTCCAAAAAAACAACACAAATCGAACCAGAAAACTGAAGCCACCATGTTTAAATTAATATGTTTATTAAAAAAAATAAATAAAATTACAGTTAAGCAGTTTTGTTCTAGACCAAGAACCTCCTCAGAACTGTTAAATAACAATCAACTCAAGCCTTAATATATACCATTCACCCCTCCCTTTTAATCACGTCTTTAATTAACCTTGTTATTGTTAGGAAACTGTTAAACTACACCTATAATTCATAATGCTTCAATCTTAACATTGGAACCAGATAAATACTCTCATTTAAACCTGGAAAACTTGTTACATTCAATTTAATTTGCCATTTTAACTCTTTTTTTCATTCAAATGTTCATCCACTATATTTCCCGGAGGATCACTTCTAACAAAGTCAATCACCTTAAAGCCAAATTTGTGTGTTGGAAAAATCTGTCACGTTTATATAATGCGTTTGTGGACTTGGCCTTTTTTGATTTAGGTAAATCATCCTCAGATTTAGCCTTGATCCTCCTTGACTTAGTGATATTCCTCATAAAGTCAACCCAGTTATGAGGCCATATCTTATTAAATAAATAAACTAAACTCATATAAAGATTCTGTATCCATAACTACATTGGACCTAATATATAAAGAGCTTCTACTGTGAAAAATAACAAAACACTTCTCTTTCTAATTCTATACCATGACTTTAAAGGCCAGTGCTATGATTTTTAATACTTGAGGGGTTGAGAGGTAATTGGGGAACAGAGAATGATTATGGACCCATCAAAGTGTAGTTTCACACTAGACCTCATTATTTGTGATTCATTTTAATATATGGAAAAAAGGAGAACAAATAAGAGCAGCTGGTCTCTCCTTGTATGTCATAAAGTTTAATCTGTACCTAGATATGATTTTTTGTTTGTTTGTTTGTTTTTCGTTTTGTTTTGTTTTGTTTTTGTTAAAAGTCTGGGTTATTTTTTTTTTACAGCTGAATAAGTTAAAACTCAGAATAAGTTGATTGCATATATAATTTTGAGAGCAATAGAGTGTGCCCACTGGTTAAGACAGAGGTAGGGGACTGAGATTTACATGGTCTATAACAAACAGGAAGTTCAAGTACATCTTACAGAAGTGTGACTGGATATGTCCATTTAAAAGACTGAGGTTACTATCTTGCATTTGAAGAGCTAGACTACAAAAAGTGAACCTTCTGGAATCTCACCTTCATTAAGAAGAATGTAATAAATTAGCAAATTTGAGGTTTACAAGAAGGCTATCAGCTAGTTAAAGATAAGCAAAAGTGTAATTACTTTATTTCTGAAAGGATCTCTCAAAGTAATCAAAGAAGATTTCAGTGGTATAGTAGGATGAAATGTGGGTATGAAAGGGTATTGGATCGGATGGAAGATTATGATAGGAAATGTGTAGCTTTCCCTTGGAACAGAACAGCTTGAACAATGGATTGTGCTGGGAAACATAATAAAGAAAGATGAGTACAGAAAGATCCCAGAAAAGACTTGAGTGAACCATGTGAGATACCTAGGTGACTGGACTATACTATGGAGACTTCAGATGTGAGTCTGGACCCTAGACTTGGGGTAATAGTAAGACAAAATAAATCTATGCTAAACTCTTGACTTAAATGCTACAGCTTTAATTAGTGGTCCAGATAATTATTCGATTTCCTCCTCAAGCTATGAAACCTGGTCAAGAAAAAATCAAACACAAATCAACCAAGAACACGTAGAAGTGGTCAAAGAATATTAATCTGATCGTTAGTGGTTTCAGATCACCTGGTTCAGCCGTTACAGTTATTGATTAGGAAGTACCAACTAGGTAAGATGCACAGGAAATTCCCAATATCTTATTCAAAGTCAGAGAGTTTTGAGAGTTGCCATATACATAAGCTACCAATGGTTGGATATCTGACAGAGTGACATCATAGCATAAACTTAAGAAGGCTCTACAAACATCAGCACAGTAGACTAAGCATGTGTTGGAATGAGATAAAAGGAAATATGTGGATGCTAATAGGGAATTAAAGTCTGTAAAGAATTATAAAGGATAAATCAATGATGAAAGGGAAAAACAAAGGTGCTGGGATATTTGGACAGGATGGCTGAGTTTAGGAAGGTTTCCATAAAAGTTTGATAATTCATCTTGACCACTGCAGCTATAAACCCAGAGGCTAGAGGAGCAAAAAATAGAAAGGACATTAATCAGGATAAAGGTGAGAAAAAGTGGCAATATATATGAAACCCTATAGAAATTCTGGAGATTTTTAAGGATTTTTATGTCAAGCTGTAAATGACTGAACAGAAACTTTTGATTATGGGTTGAGACTGCAAAATTATTTAATACAATCTCATTACTAAATCTACATAAATCTTAAGATGCAAGTGTGTTACAGTCAGTAAACCTAGAAAAGATTAAAAATAGCATATTTAACCCAGTAAGCAGGTAGGCAAGTTGGAAAGCTCCCAGAGCATTTGCATTCCCTCAGACATAGGGAAAAGATGTAGAGAAAAACTATTAGAAACTTGAATATGGGTATTTAATGTGGGTTCTGAAGGGCCATGGATTCTGTGATATGAAGGAAAGAAATTATTTTAGTCATCTGAAAAGGGGCTGGGGTTCCTTTACTGTTATTGTCATCTTTCTGTAGACCCATGTTGCTTCTTTAGCCTATAATAAGATGCTTATGGGAATAGTAGAAGCAAGAATTGCAACCCCTCAGGAAGAACTGCAAATAATTTGCCAAGTTTGATTAATCTGGATCAATATGGATTTATAGGCAGACAGCAAACATATGAAAATATCCTTTTTTATTGTCTTGAATATATTGTGGTTTTGTTAGAAGTTTTAGGATCTTTAATAAAAAAAATAGGGGCTTTTGAGCTAGGATAGTAGGCTGACATAATTGTTTCTTTTTCAATTGAGCAGTGTGATGGTCCCTACTTTGGGCCAGTAATCAAGGAGCCTCAATCCTCACAACAACTAGGAGCAAAAATGGATACACACAGTTTTTTTCAGAAGCAGCTCTCTGCCCCAAGCACAATTTCCCTTAAGAGTATACAGGTAGAATACTCCAGACCTGGGGCTAGACTCCCTCTCTCTCTCTCTCTCTCTCTCTCTCTCTCACTCTCTCTCTCCCTCTCTCTCTCTCTCCAGGGCAGAAACGAGACTCCACACTGACCACTTTGGAGCTCTGTGTCTCTATTACATGTGCTGACACATACACTTGGATACTTGATCTTTACACACACACAAACACACACACACACACACACACACACACACACACACACACACACACACACCTAGGAAAAGCTGTCACATATTTACTGCTTTGCCCTGTCTAACCAGACTATAAGGTAATTATGCCACACTGCCACCATTCAGCTACTTTACGGCTCTTTTATTAGGGTACCCAATTAAACTGAGTAAAATTAATACTAATACAAATGGCAGAATTTGACCAAAACAGTAAAGTTTTCTGGAGCAGCTATACTGTCACTAAAATAAACATAAGTACTCTTAAGATGTTAAATGTATTCTCTAAAAGACCAGCCCAAATGAAAGATATAAAAATATTTAATAATAAATAATAAAATAGAAAACATGAGAATACTGAATATCTAGTTACAATAACCACCAGAGTTTCAATCACAGGAGATATAAAAAAACACACTTGGATAAATTCACAGATGCGGAAAACAATACTTAACTTCTCTCACTATATTTTCCTGACTGACTAATGAATTACTGTTCCCTAATTAAGTTACTTACTACAGCAAGGTAAGATGATAAGTGTTGAGTTGCTTACTACAGCAAGGCAAGATGAGGTGTGTGGTTGTGTGAGATATCTGGGAGATCTTTCCTGTCAGGTTCCAAGAAAGAAAGAGCTGCTTCGAGGGTTCCATCATATCTCTCACTAATATCTAAAGAATCATTTCAGTTCTGGTTATAGAATGACATCATATCTGGTAACCTGTCTCTGGTACATACACACCCAGAGCTTTGCTAAGATCTGTTGCAGCATCTGAAAGCTATAAAACAATTTCAAAAGCTTCCACCCTTCCTGGGTAGCAATTAGTTCACCCCTTAGGACAATACAGTAAAATACCTAGTCCTGGTTTTCACAGACATTTTTATTTCTCGCTGCAATCAGACTTGTAAGATAAAATCTTTATGGCCTAAATCAACCTATTTAATTTTTCAACCTATATTTTCAAAATTAGCTGGACTGAAATTAACCTCTTCCCTTCCAGAATCCTGTGTTAAAATATATACATTTAATCAGTTATAATAATACTGCCTGACATACATGTATATCTATTTTATGTCCAACAGGATCCACTGTTGATGCATTTTTAACACAAGCAACTTTACAAATATATTTTTAACACATGCATCTGTAAAAATCAGTGTGAAAGCCAAATGACATAAAGTTCTTTACAAAACTCCAGCTAGCTATTCTGGCATATGTTATACATGCACTGCCCTACTCTCCCTGGAACAGATGGACTACCTCATATCATCATATCTCTCCTCCCTTTGAAGATTCAGGCTAGTTCTTCAAGTTACCCTGGAAAAACATTTCATGAGAGAAATAGGCCTGTCTGGGAACACATTAATCTATACCCCGTTTTGAGACCCCATCTCCATTGGTATTGCTGACCCCACTTTGATGCTGCACTGTCATGTCATATGCCTGCAACCTTAGGTCCACCTTAATAACTTGGCATTTTGCTGGCTGGCACAATGTAGCCATGTTAAAGTATTGTGGTCTGTAACCACAGTGAATTTCCTTACATGCAGATAGGACAGAAGTTTCTACAGTGCCAGTACTATGGCTAGACATTCTTTTTCTACAGCTGCATAACATTCCTACCTGGGTTGGGTTTACAGCTGAGATATACATGTGGGTTTTCTTCTCCCTCTGAGGAAACCTGGCTGAGTACAGTCCCACCCCATGGTTAGAAGCATCCACTTGCACGACAAATTATTTGCTGTAATCTGGACTGGTTAACTTTAAGCTTTTGGAATGCATGCTCCAGATTTGGGTCCACACTACCTTACCTAGCCTCCTTTTCCTTGTCAGGTCTGTGAGGGGAACAGCTATTGTACTATAATTGGGAATGAACTTTCTATAGTACTCCGCTGTCTCCAAGAATGTCCTCACCTGTTTTTAGTAACAGGGGCAGGCCACACCTGAATACGTTCCACTTTGGCAGTTTCTGGCCTGATCATACCACTCCACACTCTATGTCCCAGATAGGAGACCTTTGTCATACCAAACTGACACTTACTGGGCTTAATGGTCAACCGTGCCCTTTGCTTCCTGCCTAGCAGGTTTACCATGTAATTGGCATCACTGACCTTCCTTACCACTTTGAAGGGTACCTCCAAAGCTGTCTGCAGCTTACTATGTCTGACAGGAATAAGCATCATAACCTGCTGTCCCACAGCATACTCTTGGGCTCAAGCATTCCTGTTATACCACGCCTTTTTCTGCTGTTGGGCTCCTGCCAGGTTCTCCTGGCCCAGGCCCATGAGCTCCTAAAACCTTGTCCTGAGGTTTAGGACATATGCCACATCAGACTCCTTGTGTAATTCACACTCACCTTCCCACTCATCACGAATCAAATCTAAAGCCCCCTTCACCTTATGTCCATACAGCAACTCAAAGCATGAAAAATCTGTGAATTCTTGGGGTACCCTCTTGGTATGCAAACAGCAGATGGAGCAAATACTTGTCCTAGTCTCTCTTAAACTGGTCTGCAAATGCATGTAGTATGTTATTTAGTGTAGAGTGTAACCTGTCCACAAGACCTATAGTCTGGGGGTGGTAGGGGGTGGTCTTTAGGTGCTTCAACCTACAGCACCTCCACAGAGAAGCCAGTAGGTCTAACATGAAATTGGCACCTCTGTCAGTCAGTATATCTCTCAGGAAACCTACCCTGTTGAATATCTCTAACAAAGTGTTTGCCACCTTTTCTGTCTTGATGGAGGATAGAGCAAGCACATTAGAGTATCTAGTAGCATAATCTTCTACCACCAGGATATACTTCTTCCCTGTAGAACTTGGAGTATTCAGAGGGCCCCACAATATCCATAGCTACCCTCTGAAATGGCTCTTCAATCACAAGCAAAGGCATTGAAGGAACTTTGACCTTGTCTCTTTCCTTGCCTACCTTTTGGCACTGCTCACAGGTCCTGGAGCACCCAGTTACATTTCTGGAAATCCCAGGCCAATAAAAGTTCTGTACAACATGTCTCTTGGTATACTTTATGCCTATATGACCTGCAAAAGGAATTCCGTGGGCTATGGCTACAAGTGCCAAACAGTAGGCACTGGGTACTACCAACTGCTGTATTACCTCACCCTCTAGCCCTCCCTTAGGGGTCCACTCTCTACACAGTAACCATTTGTTCCAGTATACAGACTCCCTTTTTCCTTGAGAATCATGTGCATCCTTAGCTACTTTCCACAAGCCTCATACGTTAGAGTCCAAAAGCTAAGCCTGTCTCAACTCTACCTTCCTGACCTTTCCCAGTTCCCTTTCAACAGCAAGCCTGGCATCTTCTGACAGTGGTGCCTATTGTCAGCCTGCATACTGCCAGTCTACTCTGTCCTTGCAATTACCCTGTCCATGGGATCATCAGTACCCATTAGCAGCTGTGGCTCATCTTCAGTCTCACTGCTACAGGGTAGCTCAATCCATGAAATAGCCAAATCACCAGCCCCAGCTTCAGGTGTAGTGTCTGTCTGGGTTTCACCCAGGCTATCAGACCCACATGCTTGTCTCCAAGCCTGACTACATGTAACTGCATGCACATAAGGTATTGCATTAACAAAATCATTCCCTATCAAGACATTTGCAGGGATATCTTCAAACACACCTACCTGCTTGCTTACTTTTCCACCCACCCAGTCACAGTAAACCCTGGCCAAATGTGTTTGGAACTGGGTCCCTCCTTAAGCTCTAACTGGAGTTGAATGCCCAAGCAAGTGCTGATCTTCTTTAACCACTGCAGGCTTCACAATGGCTATGTCAGAGGCTGTCTCTCTCTTAGCAGTGGCCTGTCTTCTATCCACTAAGATAGGATACAAACTCTTGTGATAGTTTGGTCCACCTGTTGTCTCCAGACAACTTACCACTGGCATGCTGTTATTCCCACTTGCTGGCTTCCTCATCTTTTGTTCCCCACCTTGCTTCAGTGGACATTTGTATGCTACATGCCCCCTCTAGTTACATTAAAACATCTAACCCTTGATCCTGGCCATGTACCTGAAATAGTGTCTTCCCCAGTTACTGGTGGACTCTGTCGGGGGTGGTTTAGGCTGCCCACCATGGATTCCCTTATATCCATGTGCAGCACTGGGTATCCCCTTCTTGTGCAGTGGTGCTCAGCTTGCTAAGT
Source organism: Protopterus annectens (assembly GCF_019279795.1). NCBI lineage: Eukaryota > Metazoa > Chordata > Ceratodontiformes > Protopteridae > Protopterus > Protopterus annectens. The sequence goes on along the minus strand of NC_056731.1, from coordinate 623,023,700 downwards.
AGAGATTCCCTTTTCTCCCCAGCTCATCTGCAGATTTACACTCCTGGTCTGTCAAACCGATTCTCATGTCCTCAGGCAAAGTACTAAGGGATTATTCCCTCACTGAAAGGTCTGCCAGCCTTTCAAAAGTGGTGACCTGACACCCTCTCACCCACCTATGAAAATAGGTGCTTAACTCAACAATATGATCACATACACTTTCATTTGCCTTGCATCTATGTTCATGAAACGTTTGTCTGCAAGCTTTAGGTGTTAACTTAAAACATTCCATTAAACAATATTTAACTTTATCATAGTTTAAACAATCAGTATAAGACAATTTAGAAACAACAGTTACAGCTTTACCATGGAGTAAGGGGGTCAAGAACCATAACCAGAACCCTTGTTCAGAATTATACTGTTTACATACACTTTCAAATATATGAATAAATCTATCAAAATTATCACTGTCTCTAAACTGTGGAAGAAACCTACTCTCCTTTATTGTTTCCATGGTTTGGTTATTCTATTCCCCATTACCTTCATGACTCTGACAAAGAGTCAGCATCTCCCTCTTATGTTGGCACTACTTCTCATTTTCTTCAGCCTCCAAACACTGCAGTTGCTTATTTTCTTTGACGACAAAATGCTGCAGTCTCTCTGCTAATTCTAATTCCATCTGTTTTACCTGCCACAGTCTCTCATTGTTTTCAGCTTCTAAATGCCACAGTCTCTCTGCTGATTCTAATTCCAAACATTTGGCTTCCAGTTCAAGTCTCTTTAACACAAGAGGGGTTTTTAAGTCCTCTGAGGAAATGTTGAACTGTCCTGTTTCTTGGGGGCTGCACATCCCCATCACCAGAATGGTTGTCTTCCTGGTTGCTGGTCCATGCTGCAGCTGCAATTAAGGCTGAAATCATTTCCTCTTTAGTCAGGCTGGCATACACCAGTCCTTTGACAGCTTGCCATAATCCTCTGCTGACATCTTTGCCTGCTTTCCCTGACTAGACTAACAAAAATAAATAAAAGAGTTGTGAAAATCAAACTCTGTATGTTTGTGGCTGCTGAGAGTACACACACCTTCAGTGACAACTGCCCACAGGCTACTGAAGTTCAACTAATATCCCATCACTGCCCACCAATATGTGATGGTCCCTACTCTGGATCAGTAATCAAGCAGCCTCAGTCCTCACCACTGAAACCAGTGAGCGATGGCCACTAGGAGCAAAAATGGATACACACAGTATTTTCAGATGCTGTTCTCTGCACCATGCACAATTCTCCTTAAGAGCACACAGGAAGCACACTCCAGACGTGGGGATTGACTGTCTCTCTCTCTCTCTCTCGCTCTCTCTCCAGGCTCCAAACAAGACTCCACACAACACTTTGGAGCTCTGTACCCCTGTTCCAAGTAGCTGACACACAAACTTAAATATTTTATCTTCACACACACGCACACATACACATCTGGGAAAGGCTGGAACAGATCCTCTGCCTAGACTAAGGGATAATTCTGCTGCCACCAGTCAGCTACTCTAAAGCTCATACAAGTGTACCCAATTATACTGAGTAAAATTAATACTAATACAAATGGTAGTGTTTGACCAAAGCAGCAAGGTGTTCAGGAGTGGCTGCAATGTCATTCAAATAAGCATAAGTACTCTTAAGATCTTAAAAGCATTGTCTAAAAGACCAGCCACAATGAAAGTTATAGAAATATTTAATAGTAAATAATAAAATAGAAACATGAGAATACTAAATATCTAGTTACAATAAACACCAGCATTTCAATCACAGGAGATATAAAAAAATAACACAGCTGGATAGATTCATACAGATGCCGGAAAATAATACTTGATTATTCTTACTATATTTTCCTGACTGACTTAATAATTACTGCTCCCTAGTTAAGTTACTTATTACAGCAAGGCAAGATGATAAGTGTCGAGTTGCTTACTACAGCAAGGGAAGATGAGATGTGTGGTTGTGTGAGATGTCTGTGAAAGATCTTTCCTGTCACATTCCAAGGAACAAAATGCTGCTGCAAGAGTTCCATCATATCTCTCACTAATATCTAAAGAATCATTTCAGTGCTGGTTATAGAATGACATCACATCTGGTAACCTGACTCTGGTACAATACACACCCAGAGCTTTGCTAAGATCTGTTGTTGCATCTGAAAGCTATAAAATAATTTCAAAAATGTCCACCCTAGTTCACCCCTTAGGGTGAACTAAATTCTTAGTCCTGGTTTTCCCAAACATATTTGTCTCTGGCTGCAATCAGACTTGCAAGATAAAATATTTATGACCTAAACCAACCCATTTCATTTTCAACCTATTTTTTTCAAAATTAGCTGAACTCAGATTAATCTTTTCCCTTCCAGAATTCACTGTTAAAACATATATATTTAATCAGTTATAATAATACTGTCTGACATACATGTATATCTCTTTTCTGTCCAGCAGGACCCACTGTTGATGCATTTTTAACACAAGCGGCTTTACAAATACATTTTTAACACAAGCATCTGTACAAATCAGTGTGATAGTCAAATGACATAAAATGCCTTACAAAACTCCAGCTACCTGTGTTGGCATATGTTACAAAAGCACTGCCCTACTCTCACTGGCACAGATGGCACTCCCTCATATCATCACAAGCAGGATGGCACACCAAGGTTGTCCCATGTCCCCATATGTTATGTTCTGTATTTAAAGCCATTTGCAGCCCTCTTGACAATATCTTAGTTTGAAGGTTAAAATTGGACTGGACAGAATGTAAGATTATCTCTGACAATTTAATTTATTTGTTAATCACAGAGGGAGATTACTGTATTGAGATGTAGCACTTCATCTGGATATAACATAAAACAGATAAACTATAAACATTCACTATGTACTAAACCAAAACCATGAGCTTCTACAAAGTTATCCATATCAAGGAGGGGAACTTAAAATATTTGAGAATTTGGCTAGTGACATTTTTTCCACAGTCAAAGTCCATATGAAGTAATTGTAGAGAAGATAAGTGAGAAAGTAAATAAATGAAGCTTGAAATTTATGAAACTGGATAATAAAATGCCAATATTAAAATGTCCATATTTATATTAGCACTATAAACAAGACATATTTTTGTCATCTAATGATATATATTTTTTGATTAGGTTAGGGAGAGTTACAGGATATTTGGGATAAACAAAGACCTAGGGTAGCTTGGCAGAAGTCTGTAATGCCCATAAACAATGAGTGATTGGGTGTACCTGATCTGCTGGTGTACATTAAATCAATACAATTACTATGGCTTTAACTACATCAGCTGGAGGTATATCAGTTATGTTGGAAGTCACTGGCTCATAGAAAGGAAGGTTTATTTCAAAACAGCAATTAGGTATCATTTTGAGCATTGAGTAATAGTAAATGATGAGAACAGCAATTACATGACTCAGCTGACTAGCTTTCCAAAAGTGTAATCTAAGGAGCAAGAATTAAAAAATGAGGCAGATGATATTATCCCTACTAGATATGCAATTAGAAATAGTAGCTGAGGCAGTATATCAACATAGTGGTGGAACAGATGCATGAAGGTTACATGTTAATACAAAACTGATGGAGAATGGAAATGTATTATGTGGGAGGAGATTAACCAAATATTTGTTCTATATTAGGTTGAGAAATTGATATGTGAGACTAGTAGCATTTAGAGCAAGGGGGAGGAGAAACAATCACCAGGGGTATGGAAGTTTTTCTATTACAAGCAAAAGGAACTGGAGTATCTACCAAAAATTAATAAATAGTGCTGCCAAGCTATTCAAGAAGAAAAGAGACCTCAAGCAGAAAGATTCAAGCAAATATGAAACAGACACATGGGTATTACTATTAAATGGTATAATTACATGGAAATCGGTCTAGTAACTAGATAAGCCAGAAAACTGAGAAAGTTCAGAATATTTGCCTAGGTGTGCCTTCACAGGCACTTTTGTATCCCCGTTAGATTGAATCATCTGCTTCAGCAAGTATGCAGCACTTGTTGGATATGCAGGCAACAGGTGGAGAGCATGGAAACACATATTTTGAGAGTGTGAGGACTTTAATGAACTTACAGAAGATTTTCAGCAATTTCAAAGGGATGTATTTTGCAACCAGACCATTTTTAATATTGAATTGTAAATGTTTGGTTACTGTGTGTAACTGTTAACAATAGTGATAAAGAAGGCAGTTACACACAGATGAAAGTCCCAAATTAAGTCAATTATTACTGAGGTAATAATTTCAGAAGATTTTAAACAGTTGCTAGGGAATGTATTGTGTAACCATACCATTTTGACTGTTGTTGTTTCTAGCAACTGAGGGTTAAGTTAAGCATGAGAATTTTTTTTCATCCTGTTAAAAATAGTAGCAAAGAAAGCAGTTAACACAGATGAAAGTCACAAATTAAGCCAATTACAACTGAGGTAACAGAGTTGGCGGATGCCAGACTAAACAAGTAGTGTGCATTTTTAAGGAAACATCAAGGCAAACTTGTATCAGTAAGTGGTTACTGTGGCTCCAGATCAATTAATTTAATGGGCCAAATGGATAATGGTTATAAGATTCAGTGGATTTAAACTGAATCAGAGAAATACCACTCCTTAAATGTATGCATTTTGACTAGGGAATACAGCAATGAACAAGCAGATATGTTAACAGGAATGAGAGCTCTGCAGTGGTATGAGAAATTAATCATAAAATGTCATTTATTTTGCATCTGATATTGAGCACTGTGTATCCATTAGAAATCTACTATGGAATGCTTATTTCATCTGAGATATAACTGGCATAGTTTATTAAACAAAAGATTGCTAAAAATCTTGCTGTTTAAATAATAAGTAGAAAACACATTGGGATTACAACAATCATACTTCTAGAAGACAAGTAGGTACTAAACATGGCATCATAACATAATAACCAATTTGATTGTATTAATAAAAAACATGTTTATGGACATTAATACAGACAATGAAGCAAAGGCAGCCAAAGACTGATCATTGTAGTTCTCCGGGAATGAATAGTAAGGTGGTAGTAATACATTGAGTATCCTGACAGCTGTGGTCCTGTTAAAGCTATAACTGGTGAGCCATTTGAGTGTCATGTTACTATAGCCAGTCACTTGTAACACATTTGGCATCAAACTCACAGGGATAGCAGTGCAGTGATTAGTCCTGTCTCTCTCACATTTATTGTTTAGAATTTGACCTTAGCCCTCCATGCTGTGGTCAGGGTAAAATTTGTATTTCCTATGTGTCTGTGTACATTTCCTTTTGGTGACACTTGGTTTCCATCTACCTCCAAAAGGCACACTACTTAGGTCAGTTGACTACTATAAATTAGACACAGCTTTTCATTGTGTGATTTTTCCTCTAGGGTACTACTGTATTGTAGCCTTGGATAGTTCACTGGGATTACCTAATTAACAAAATGAAATAAATAAATGAAGCATAAATAAAGTCAATGAACATGTCCAGTAAGTTTACTAACATTCCTTTCCTTATAGTGGCATTTTTAGTGACAGGAAAATTATAGTAATGTTGAACATTTTACAAAAACATAAGACTGATATAAAAGTAAACCATAGGTGATGATGTATTTTGTTATCTGGGGGTGGGGCAAAGTGATAATTTCTAAGATGTCTGAGAAGGGATCAAATTATTTTATCATTATATTTATATTTAACCTTAACATGTTTACTGTTGCTGGGGAAATCTAATGTGCAGAAGGACAGATTAAAGATGTGGGCAATAGGTTTATATATAATTCAATGTTCGGAACCACAGATTAAAGATGTGGGCAATAGGTTTATATATAAAACTCCTATATATTTTAGGCACATTGAATGAATTCTATTAAATAAATAAAAAGCAGACAGTTTGAAAATGAATTTCCTATAGGTATTGAAGAATTATTTTTAACTCATTCCCTCCAAGGATTTCCTATAGGTATTGAAAAATTATTTTTAACTCATTCCCTCCAATGGAAGTCTAGAAGTTTGAACTGTAACTCACAATGGGAAGAGACTAAGCTTTTTTGATAGAATCAAATTATGTCCTCACATTTCAAACAGATGTACATATCTCTGGAACCATAGAGGTAATTAAAGAAGTATGAATGGCAAACTCTCCAGTGCAAACTATGGTCACAGTGTTAGTATTCTTTATAGGTCTTAAGCTGGATTTTATAAATCATAGTAAACAGAATAACTAGTAAGTTTGTAATATGTTATAAACAACTTACAATATCTCAGCAACCACTCAAGTTACACATATTTGTTCATCCAGCCGAGAGCATTTATATGAAACTAATCAGTTCTGTCTGTGATATTTGATTGTTGAGATATTTAGAAAAACATAACATTGATAACAATATAAATAAATATTATATGAAGAAAAACGTATATCTCTTTACCTACACTAGACAGAGGTCAAATATCATTATAGTTGTGTTGGCCATTGTGTAAGTGATAAGATATACTTTGTTTGTGGCATGGTTTTGGAATTACTGATGTAAAGCTGAACAGCAATAGCCGATGTCTAGAGGCATCAGTAGGATATAACTGCAGAGGCACATTGAGGCATCCCTTGATTGTAATGAGTTAAAGTAAAAGTTAAGGTAATTCAGGGTATGTAAGAAGCAGGTGTTAGAAGTAAAGAGTGGGATGCAGCTGGGTGGGGGTCTCTAAAAAGCTGCATGGAAGTATCTGCAAAGGCTACTTCTTCAGAATTATGTGATATCAGTTTTAATATGGTGCATAGAGATATCTTTATTGTGTCCTTTGGAGCAGTTAATACATTTCCAGAAGTGCTCAGTATTGTTGAAGAAGGGAGTTATGTTATCAAGAATAAGAAATAGGGTTTTATGCACTTCTGAACGACAACATGGGTTTTCATTGGTGTTGCATTGTATCCAAGTCTGTTTACTAATTTGTATTTTAACTGCCTTTTTCTTATTTCTTTCTCTATCTCTCTCCCTTTCTGTCTTTCTCTGAACATATTTTATGACTACAGCAAGTGGTTTTCTGCATAGTATTGCTAGTTTTCAAAGTATCCTTTTCTACCCCATCCGTATCTTCTACCCCTTTGCCAGGTCTTACTTATTATTAGCTTTTCTCGACTGTCTAGATTTTTGCAGAATATCCAGATTTTTTCCTCACAATTTTGGTCTGTTCCACATAAAACTCATCATTTTCTGGCAAATCATTGAGGCTTAAAGTCACTAAATAACGACATGCATTTGAGTTTCAGACTTTATATCCTTCAGAAAATATGCACTTGTACAAAACCTGTTATTCTAACAACTTTCTAAGTTTATAAGAGTAATAATTAAAAATATGTTTCTATTTTTGTGCCTTTGTCCCCTTATTATTTTAGGCTTTGTCCAGATTTCTTACTTTAACAGGTTAAGAGGAGTAGGAGTATCTTTACATTCTTTCCAAACCAAACAGCTGCACTTTAATTGCAAGATCTCTACTAGATACCAGATCAACTTTGACTGTTGAGTGTTTAAACCTAATAACTGTGCATACATTATAAAGTAAAGTATGGTACCAAAATACAATATATCTATATATCTTTATATCTATGAAACTACTACAAGTGCTAGTTGCATTATTTCAACAATTGCTCACTGATAATTGTGCACAAAAAGAGCGTTAAAACAACATTTATTTCAAATCCAGCCCTGTCACTGTAGCAAGTCTAACACAAACTACCCTCACTAATCCCATCTCTCTCCCACAGTCTAACTCCCCTACACTGTTACTTTACTAGTATCTATCTTACCCTCCTTATTTATTTTATTTATTTCACTTTATTTGACATTTGTTGACTGGGTAAGTCCAACTGAGCCAAAGCCCTTTTTCAGCGTAGGCCCAGGGAGAAAAGCTCCACAATTACAAAGATTAAGTATAAAACATGTATAAAAACAAATATAAAAACAAACATAGATACATCAAAAATTAAAAGTAGGTTAACATAATATGCAGTAAATGATTAACAACCCTGGAAAGTATATACATTTCAACATCATTTAAAAACAAGTTGTAAATTCTTTTCAGTGAATTTGACTTGAGATAATAGGATGTGCAAAACCGTCGCTGTTCAAAAGAGATAACATTTAAATGTAGGATAATAATGAAATAGAAGAAAGGTAGGGAGTTAGGTGAGAGGGAGGTGATAGGGAGCATCATTCAGGGGGGTAGTTACAGTGACAGATCCATGTCTTGTTTAGGTAGTTTTCAATTGCAGTTTTGAATTTTAGTGGATGATTGATATTGCTGATATTTAAGGGAATTTTATTCCAGAATTGGTATGGTGAGTAACTGTACAAATTTTGCCCTATTTTTGTTTTAGGCTTGTAGATTTGGAGAATGTTTTGTTCAGAGCTTCTTAGGTACCTAAGAGGGGAGTCAAGGGAGTTAATGGTGGTAATGTTAGGACAGAAGGAGGGCACGTACAAAATAGAATGTATCATATGAAGCTGAGAGAGAAGCAGATGGTGTGGAAATTCTAGCCAGTTTAACCTTCTTAGAGGAAGGCAGTGGTGCGAGTGGTAGGAATGGTCTGCTGAGAATGTAGCAACTTTATTGTAAGTGGATTCAAGCTTTGTTAGGACAGAGGTTTGAAGGTTAGTAAGGATTTGTGAGCCATAGAATAGGGTGGGGAGGAGGCAGGCAAGGGTTATGGAAATTTTTGCTTTATTGGTTAAAAATTGTTTGCTCCTGTAAAGTAGTCCAAGTTTTTGGTGGGTTTTCTTAATGTTGTTTAGGACATGCAGATCGAATTTTCAGTGGTCATCAATGATGACCCCTAATAGTTTGGTATGCGATTTGATGGAGATAGGGGTGTTATTGAGGGATGAAATAGAGAAGGAGTAGTTAAGATGGTTCATTGCTTTGGGAATAAAAAGTAAGAGCTTGGTATTTTTAACATTTAGAATTAGCTAGTTCTGAGTGAAACATTTTTCAATGGATAAGAAGGATTTCTGTATCATTGTATTAAGGTCAAAGAGGAAATCGGCTATGGTGATAACTGTGAAGTCATGAGCGTATTGCACCAGTGTTAACTGTGGGCAAGATGTAGGCAGTCAATTGCTAAAGATGTCAAACAGTAAAGGGCCAAGGACTGATCCTTGAGGTACACCTGTCTTGACTAGCAGAGTGGGAAAAGTTGCAGAGAGCCATTTAACCAACTGAAGTCAGTCATTATATTAACTAGCAAAACAAGAGACAGTAGAAGTGGAGGGGTTCAGTTTTGAGAGTTTGTGCAGGAGAAGTGGGTGGGAGATGGTGTAAAATGCCTTTGAGATACAGAAATAGGCATGAAACGAGTTGATTATGGTCTCTGGCATGGAAAATGGTAGTCATGAAGGAAATGAGAGCAGTGGAGGTGCTATGTCTAGGTCGAAAGCCATGTTGAGTGAGGATGAGTAGATTCACTCAATAATACTCTTATCATAATCATACCCATAAACACTTACTAAAATTATCTAAATTCCTTAAGCTACCCACAGCAATATGCTATCTCTCTTCCTTCCAGCCTTGTCAAAACATAGCTGCCTCCTACTTCTTCTCATACTAACATACCTGACTGAAAACTATAAAACCCTATTTTGCATTTCAGGTCCATATGCTTGTGAGCTTTTCATTCTCAATGTATATTTTTATTATACCACTGAGTGCTTTCCTTGACTGTATAGTGCTATTGGATGTTATACTTAAATTGAAATTATGCATTTTTATTCCTCTATGGAACTTATGAATTATAGCCAAGCTAATTTGTTTCTCCTGTTGAGCTTTTCTCCCCTGTACTCCACTGCAAAGGGGCACTAGCCCAGTCAGACTTTCCCAGTCAACAAATGTTAAATAAACAAATAACATAACATAACATAATATAGATAAATAACATAACATAAATGACACTAAAACTAAAAGCACATAAGGCAAATCACAGTCATCTGCAGTAAATGACATGTTCTACTTGTTTATTAAAATTAATGAAGCAAATGTTTTCTAACAAGTGATGTAGTTAAGAAAGTATGTAAAACCCAACTACAATGTAATCTTAAACTTATTCTAAGAGCAGTGACATCCATAGATCATGGTCAAGTCCACAGTTTAAAGTACCAATTATTCAAAGTGCAGCCATATAATTTTGAAGCTTTTCTAAAGGGGGGCAAAGCACTAATAGAAAACCTTGACATGAGGTGTTAAGATATAAAACAGCAACTGTGCAACTTTAATACATCCAGTCATAGACTGAACCATAACCCAAAACCAACAGCAGTGAATAGCTCAGCCTCAGACCTTAAGTGAAGTTCACAATGGCCATGCAGCTAATCTGTGCTGTGTGAGCTGCTGTTTATACAGTGTCTGCAAGTAAAATACTGAATGTATTGACTTATGAAGGTTGCTTCAATCTCAAATTCCATGGGATGAGACTTACCTGTGGCACCCATTTCCTAATATAACTTACCAAGGGCTCACTCACAACCACTTAAGAAATAATGCACTGCCAAGATAAATGTCCAAAATGCAAACAGTATTCCTATATTCAGGTAGCAATGAGGAAATACTGCTATTTCTTTTTTGTACACAATGCACAGCAAGTGTGTGTGCTCTATCCAGACCAGAGACAGAGGTGCACTGTGCAAGGTAACTTATGAGATTATAGCCTGGGACAAGGCACTGTCTGAACATTGTCAAAAGAACTTGAAACAGGACATTTACACAACTCTGTGGTTTAAAATTTAATAAAGGTCCTCTGCAGGGAGTTTATGTGCATGCACAGTGTAAAGATGCACTTTGCATATCCATATATACCAAGCTTATTTGGAGGGTACTAGCACTAGGACATGATAGATGTAACAAGCCCTTCCCCCCACACAATACCAGCCAACAGCAATGGAAAAACCCAAGATGAGCAAGCAGATAGCAGTTTCACACTGACCACTCTGATAAGAACTAAGAAGTTCATCTGCACTCAGCTAATGCCATTCATCATTCCATATCCCTTCACTACATTAGTGTTCATACTGTGTTGATCTATATGCCAGCATACCTTTTATCTTTCCTGCATTAACACAGAAATTCTCTTCCAGGTTAGTGCCCCCTCCTAGTCATCTTGGTCCAAAAATAAATAAATAAACAACTATCCTGTCTTGGCAATCCAGTGGCCATATGGGATGCAGAGCAAATCCTCTTCTCTACTCTCCACTCAGGCTGCAACTTCATGCATGCAATCAAATCTCATGTCACAAATGGCAGCTTTTCTACTGTACCTGGCACTGATATGTTACATTACCAGGCATACAGCAGTATAAGTTTGTATCTGTACAGATCCTTTATAAGGCAAAACTCTTCATCAGCTCTGTCGTGCAAAAGTTTGAAGTTACCTCTCCGGGGGGGGGGGGGTAAAGAAGTAGCATACACTGTACAATGTGTCTGTCTGCCATGGTAAAAACAGAGAGGATTAAGTGTTAGCTTCATCTTTCTCAGAAGAAGAGACACTGAGATTGTAGCAAAGAGAAATTAAGAGAACTTAAGATATTCCTAGGCACTTTGACTAGCTTTCTGAAACTATTTAAGTAGTCTTGCTTTTTAAGAAAGTACAACCATAGTTATCGTAAGCCTGAGACTACAATTATATTGAAAGCATTTACTTCTACAAACAGTTCAGTTCAAATACAAAAACATGTGTCTGGAGCATTTCTTCGCAGGCCTCTGCTGAAAATTGGCTTTGTTCCGAGTCAGATTTTCCCGATAAACAAATGTTGAAAAAAATAAATACAGTGTAAATCCCAAATAACTTTAAAGACTGCACTGCTGCTTCTTTTTGTGTGAGTCATATTGGCTTTCTGTTGCAGGAAAAACTACTGAAGATCTCATTTTTGTCTGCATGTGGGGTGGACGGAGCTGCTCATCCACTGACCAACAAACCCTCCCTCCAGGCCACTCTGCAAACATATTCATTCATCAACAATAAACACTCTCTATGGCCCATTCACACTTCAGAGTGAGAGTTATGTGTGTTAGGGCAGGGAACCATTACTCAAGAGCAATAGCCTGGGGTTTTATAATTAACCCCGATGTCCATTTCCATGTCCAAAGCATTCAAGAGGTCAGCATGCAATGAGCCAGCATGATATACATGCAACTTGTGTGAGTAAGCAATCAAATGATCCCCCTTCCCCCACCCCATAGACAACGCCTCTGCATAAATCCTTGTCTCCAGAGAGTGTGCCCAGATACATACCTTCATTCCTCCCCTGAAGACAGAGTTGTGCTGACGTAGCAGTGTCATTATTCTCCTCCACCCATGACACCTCCAACTGATACTCCAGGGGCTACTCAAACACAGGTTTTCTAGGTCATAGTCAAGCTTTATCCCTTCACATTAAGGGAATTGACACTTCTCTTTACTCTTCTATTAAAACAAGCATTTTTGTACCTTATGTCTATGAGGAGAAGACCTTAACCATTATGCCAAACCCACCATAGGTGAATACTAGGATAACTGCCCTGAAGGGTATTTTTAAGTCTAGCCAGTAATCTGAAGTCAGAATCAAAGCTTGTACCTTAAAAATTTGAAACTGTTCTTCATATGCCTCCACCCCACATTATCATCAGAGCTTGGAGTAAGAATCCCATCCTACGAGCTCAGAACAAGTAATGATGATGCTCTAACCCTTTTTTGGTGTCATCTATTGGTGAGAAATCTTTTAGTAAAACTGGGCCCACCTGTTGGGTAAATTTATCCATAAAAGTTAAGATAGCAGCAAACACTAATCTGCAAGACTTTCTTTTCACAAAGAACAAATGCCGCTCCTTTTGAGATAAAGGATAAACTAGTAAATTAATAGTATTTTCCATGTCTATTTGGGCCTGTGTATTATTGCTCTTCTGGAAACAATGCAGCATTATAATTCACTTTAAATAATTTAGTTTGTGTATACCTGAGCTTCCTAATATTTGATGCTATATGTCTGATTGTAAGTTTTATGCAAATAAATATTTTATTACTGTATGCATTTTATATGACATATATTTTTTTCTATTTTCTTTGTTTTGCTACATGCTATGCCTATGTCTGGGCTAAAAATCCCCTTGTAGGTAGCCCATCTATCCAGATCAAAAGCAAAGAAATACATAAAATTATACTTTTCCAATGTTTCAGTGTCATATTTCTGGATTCACTACAGCAGGCAAATCTACCATAGGCTATCTATTGCAAGCCCTTTGGATGTTGAACTTGTATTCTTCTTTGATATTAGTCTGTTTTTTATTGTTTTTTTAGGTTTCAAATTTCACTTTACATTCTTTACTTTCTAGTATTACTGCAACTTACTAAGAATATACATTTGTTCCTCATAATTACATTGACCCTTATTGTCTGTATTACTTTTCAGTACTGGTAGTTTAGCGGAGAGGGTTAAGACTAGAAACACCTGAGAAATCTCATTCTTTGTCCTGAGTTTATTTCCTTTTTTTTTTCCGATTGCAAACCATTTAACTGAGCAAGTCATTTAAAGAACTGGTGAGCCCTCATCACTCGTAAAAAGGGGATAGAATGTATAGAACACTTACATAGCTACAAATGAATTAAAGATATAAGTAAATGCTGGCAACATTTTTAAAGAAGTGGCTGTTGGTATTTATAGATCTTGTTAACTATTCCACACACAAAAAAAGAAAGTTTAGAACCACTGAGCATAACAGACACATTAAGAGAGCATTGGAGACACATGCTAATTAAAAGCAACTAAGTGGAACTGCTTTTTTCAAGACAACATAACTCAAAGTGAATCCCTGCTTACAATTTGACCTTGACAGTAGCCAGTGAAGCTACATGGCTCCTTACTGTCCCTGTCTAGCCACACAGGCTATAAATTTTTATTTCACATAACTTAATGGTATATAGAAAGTTTTTTAAACCTTGTCCCATTATAAGTGATCAAAAATATCTCTGTGATACTATGCACCTCTTTTTCAGATAAAAAAGGATCTGTTTTACACAGGCCAATGAGAAAATGCCAGAAAAACACACCAAAAATTATGCTCAGAATAATAAATAATAACAGCCTCTGGCTACATTATTTTTTATATAATATATCTGATATGTTATATTCAAACATCATTTAGCAGCAGGTGTGATGTTAAGAATAATATGTTGTTTGCTTAAGAAAAGGTAAAGACAAGAAAGGGATTTAGTGCCAATAAACATCAAGGGAAATCTCTCCCATAAGATGTACTTAAAGTAACTGTTGGTCAAATAAACAGCATATATGTTTACTGAAGGTGACATAATGAACAGCATGGTTACTTACAACAATCTAAAGAATAACATGCATGGATACTGAAGGCAATAAAATGACTACCAGACATGGCTACTGACAGTAATATAATGAACTGCATATATGGTTACTGTTGGTGATGTATTGAATAACACACAAGGATACTGATATAATGAACAGCATGCTGATGTAAAGAATCACACGCATGGGTATTAATCACATGCATGGGTACTGATGGTGATACAATGAATAGCACACAGTGTGACTGAAGGTGATATAATGGCTTGCATATACGACTACTAAAGTTGATTGCATAGCATGCATGGTTACAGAAGGTGATAGAATAAATACCACGCATGTTTATTGACAGGGATGTAATGAATAGCATGTATGATTACTGCAGGTGCTATAATGACTACAGTACATGGTAACTGAAGATGAGAGAATTCATGGCACATGATGGTTGCAGTAGGTGATATAAGGAAGAACACACACAGTTATTGATGGTCAGATAATGAATAACACACATGGTTATTGACAGTGATGTAAGCATATCATGCATGGTTACTGACGTTATAATGAATAACGTATATTAACACCGATGCTAAATAATGAATAGCACACATGGTTACTAATAGTCAGATAATGAATAACAGACATAGTTACAAAAAGTGATATATTGATATCTTAGAATGAATATCATTCACAGTTACCAATGATGGTATAATGAATAGCACATATTGTTACTGATGTCAATATAATGAATAACACACATGGTTAGTGGTTGTAATATAATGAACTGCATACATGTTACTAATGGTCAGATAATGAATAACACACATGAATACTGACAGTGATATAATGTTATTTTAGAATGAATAAAATGTGTGGCTACCAATGGTGGTATAATGAATAATACATATTATTACTGATGTTAATATTGTAAATAGCACACATTGTTACTAAAGGTACTATAATGAAGAACATACATAGTTTTTAATGGCGGTATAGTGAATAACACTCATGGTCACTAATGGTCAGATAATGAATAACACACATGGACAATGACAGTGATGTAATCATATGCATGGTTACCAGTGGTGTCATAATGAATAACACATATTAACATTAATGTTAATATGACGAATAGAACACATGGTTACTGACAGTGATATAATGAACTGCAAACATGGTGACTAATGATGATGTAACACATAGTTACTGACAGTAATATAATTAACTGCAAACATGGTGACTAATGATGTAACATATGATAACTGACAGTGATATAATAACCTGCATATATGATTACTAATGGTGATATAACACATGGTTACTCACAGTGATAATAATGACCTTAATTTATGGTTACTAATTATCATGTAACACATAGTTACTGACAGCAATATAATGAACTGCAAACACTGTAACCAATGTTGATGTAGCATATGGTTACTGACAGTGATATCATGACCTGCAAAGATGGTGACTAATGATGATGTAACACATGGTTACTCACAGTGATATCATGACCTGCATAAATGATTACTAATGGTGATATAGCACATGGTTACTCACAATGATATAATGATCTGCATACTTGGTTACTAATAGTGATGTAACACATGGTTACTGACAATAATATAGTAACCTGCATACATGGTTACTAATAGTGGTGTAACACATGGTCACTGACAGTGATATAAGGACCTGCATACATGGTTACAAATGGAGATGTAACACATGGTTACTCACAATTATATAATGATCTGCATACGTGGTTACTAACAGTGGTGTAACACATGGTCACTGACAGTGATATAAGGACCTGCATACATGGTTATAAATGGAGATGTAACACATGGTTACTCACAGTGATAATAATGACCTTCATTTATGGTTATTAATTATGATGTAACACATGGGTACTGACAGCGATATAATGACCTGTATACATGGTTACTAATGGTGATGCCATACTTGGTTACTAATGGAGATGTAGCACATTGTTACTTATAGTGATGTAATGACATGCATACATGGTTTCTAATGGTGATGTAACACATGGCCACTTACGGTGATTCAATGATCTGCATACATGGTTACTAATAGTGAAGTAATGCGTGGTTACTGGCAGTGATGTTATGACATGCATATGTGGTTTCTAATGGTAATGTAACACATGGCCACTTACGGTGATTCAGTGACCTGCATACATGGTTACTAATAGTGAAGTAATACGTGGTTACAGAGTGATGTAATGAACTGCATAGATAGTTACTAAACGTAATGTAATAAATGATTACTTGCAGTGATTATGGAAACTATGTACAGTTACTGAAGGTATGCATCCCTTCATGTGTTTTCCGTTTTCCTTATGATTACCTTGAGATCATGTCTAGGAGGTAGATCAAGCTATTGCTGATAACAGAAGTGTTTCCCATACAATTCCTTGTACACATCATTTTAACAGCTTACTCTTTTATCTCAAGTGAGAGCTATGGATGAAATGTGAAGAGATTTAACAGAATGAAAGTAAGACATTCTGTTTGTATACCCTCACTTTTAATTCAAAATATGTATCTTTTTCACTGTAACAATATATAAGTGTTGGTGACTTCAGTGAACTAAATACTCATGAGAATTAAAGGCTCTGTATTTGAATCTACCTGGCTCATTTAAGTATGGCCTCCGTATCTGTTAGATACTATATCAAGATCATTAGCTCTGAGGATCTTGTTAGGACTAACTGCTTTTACTTCATTGTATTTGATAATACCCTGACCAGTCTCTTCTAGAATCAAGTGTGAACTACACTTCAGCCATTACCTTCCTTACCTATTAATTATGCTAGATATAACCTTGGACAGAAGTGTGAAGAAATTGATGTTTTTTTGTCATATTCAACAGTCTTTTCCACAGCACATTTTCTTCATGTATATTTGCACTCATGCTTGCTAACAATCAATCCTCTCTTCTATCAGACAGTGCTCATTTGTTCCTCTGCTCCAGGATTCCATCTGCAGCTGAGGCAACACCCGTACAAAGGAGCTGTCATTCAGGTAGTCATGAGCATGCATCATCCTCTTTCTAGCACCTCAGCAATGAGAATGTTTTTAAATGACTTAACTCCAGCCATGTTTTCTAATACTCCAAGGTAGTAAACTGCATCATCACAGTTTTCCACAATATTCTCTCCATGTGAAGCATACTAGCACTGAAGATTTCCACCCTCTCCCAAGATGTTCTTCTGTGTCTCCATTCCTCCTCCAAGGGATAGTGTTGATATGTGGCCAGCTCAACCCCTTCATCCCCCCTTGATTGATCCACCCATCTTTCCTGTCAGTGCAATGAAGTGCCTAAACCATTAGTCAAACTTGGGTCACCTGGGCTGTGGTCAAAAGTTTTATCTTTCTATGCCACCAGCATTAGCTGCCACAACTCATTTTTGAAACAGCTGGCTTTTATTACTCTTGTTTGTTCATACATTCATTTATTCATTTTTCACATTTTGTTGATTGGGTTTTCCAGATGAGTATACCCTACATTCAGTGATGGTCCAGGAAGAAAATTGGTAATATGGAGAAGAAATTGAGAATATGGAGAAGACAACTGAGAATATTCGAAAGAGATATTTTCTCCATAATTATTATTTTTTATCACTTGTTGATAGTGGTACAATAATGTGGATTAATATATCTCTGTTTATACCTGTCTGATTGAATTCATCTGACAAACAACAAAATCCTGTTTTTATGTATATATTCTGTATATATACTGTAACCACTATCTGTAGCACTGTATCTACTTTTGCACCAATTAATATTTAATATTTTCTGTATCTATGTTCTTGTCGGAGCTTTTCTCCCCGGGCCTCCTCTGAAGACAGGCTCTTTTAGGCCCAGTGGACTTTCCCGGTAAAGAAATGCAATAAATAGAATTTTAAGACAGCCGCCAGCTAGATAGCACATACTTCAGCCTGCTCCCAATACCAGATCTAAATCTAACCTAATCGAGTGCTACTACTGCTACAGAATTTTACAAACAAATACCTTCTGCATAAACAAATCTATTTTTATACCTGCAAGGAACTTATTTTCCAGATTTGAAGTTAAGAAAGGTTATACTTATTCCTGGATTAGAGAGGTGGCTGTGCAGTGACACCAGTACATGTGCTCAGGCCTACTGCTATACAAAAGATAGCTATAAATGAAGACAAGAAGACTTCAGAAAAAGCAAGAAGAATGGATCAAATGATAACATACTCTTTTAAGACAAGATTATCACTAATTGCAACTCCTGATGAAGAAATATGTACTAAGAGACAGAAAACCACAAAAATACAAGCCACAATTCCAAAGCAACCACAGAAATCCAAAACTGAACAACCTTTCATCATGGAATAATTAAAAGCAGCCTTGCTTCCCCTGCAAACAGAAATACAAACTTTCAACTCAAAACTTACAGCATTTAGTAACAATCTAGATCAAATCCTGACCAGACTGAACAAAAATGAGGCAAAAATCCTGAGTAATAAGATTAAAATAGATGAGATACAGAAAGCAACATCCATTACAGAGAGCTCAATAAAAGAAATGCAACAAAAAATGAATAGATCTAGAAGCTAGAGCAAGACAAAATAATGTTCTAATCAGAGGCATCTCAGAAAAGTATGAACAGTCACAGTTAACCAACACAGAAAAATAAATCTTCGATCTCCTTCTTGAAAACAAGGAACTGTCTCAGTCAATCACTATAGGGAGAATCATAGCTCTCAACCTTCCATCTCCAAAATGAGGAACATTCTCTCTCATAATGTGGAACAATTGGACAAAATGTGGAACACTTGCTAACAGCTTACTAACAACTTCAACTAGGAAGCTCACAGAATAGTTAAAATGTGATATGTTTACTTGTATATTAGTTATTTTAATGAAATAATACAATTCAGCTGTATTTACTATGGTTATCAGTTAAAAC
Source organism: Protopterus annectens (assembly GCF_019279795.1). Taxonomy (NCBI): domain Eukaryota; kingdom Metazoa; phylum Chordata; order Ceratodontiformes; family Protopteridae; genus Protopterus; species Protopterus annectens. The sequence continues at coordinate 623,004,420 of NC_056731.1, read as the reverse complement.
ATTGCTAATACTGAATGTGTAACAAATACTTTCAATGTGGAACTTCAAGGAACATGAACTTTTTAAGACCCCAAATGAGGAACGTTCCTCATAATGAGGTACACTTGAGAGCTATGGAGAGAATACATCGAGATCTAAGAAAATCTCAAACCCTGGATGCCCCTAGACAAATATATGTAAGAATCATGAATGCATCCCATGCTCAAACAATCATTCAAACTGCAAAAAAAAAAAAAAGAAATACATCACAGGGAAGGGAAACAAGATAACTATTGCCCAGGACTTGCCTTTGCCAATCAAGCAACTGAGGCAAACTTTATCACCATTTTGCGCCTATTTAGTGAGCCGAAATTCCAGATGAAATATTCAGTGACCCTCTGTTTTCAATGTAATAAATCTAATTTTGCAATTAAAAACTCTGAAGAAGCACAATCAGCTTTCCTAAAAGCTTCTGAGGAGCTTCCAAATAAATTAATATAAAGCAGTAAGAATTTTTTTGCAAAATCGCCAATTAATATGAAGCAACCAGCCTTCTTGAACGTCTAATTCTGTTTTTATTCACAAACAACAAGGTAAAAATCTTTTAATTACCTTCCCATTAGAAGGCCATTTCAATTTCTGTTTCAGCATTCTGAATCCAAGCCTGAAGACATGGCCGTGATGCTGTAGGCTGTCCTACAAACTCTCAGAAGCACATCCGGCCATAAAACCAGAAAAGCGAGGTAACAGAGAACATAGTTCCCCAGTACGGCATCCTTTTAAGGACAAAACAACGCTGTGAAGCCATTTTCAGCAAACAGCAATGTGAAACAAGACTCTCAGCTCCTGAAGGAAACAGAACTGTACCTCGAACAACATTAAACATGAAGAAACCTGCTCAAATGTTGATCGGAAGGTAAATGCAGGAAAACCAAAACTGCAGCAGTTTAACCAGGCTTCTAAATTAAATTAAAAGTATTCATAAGCAACAAACTGTAAGGGAACTACCAACAATAGAGACAAAGATGTCCATGGTTTGAATACAAGCCCCTGCAAACTGTGTTTTAATGCTGTGCACACCAGAAGCTTACTAGCATTCAGAGATTTTAATAAGAACAGCAAAAAGCTTACAATAGCTCTTGATTGTTTGACAGGAGTGTGCCCTTGCTGAGGGTGGGTTCTGGAAATAAAAAAGGTAAATAGGTTGAACAATTGTTTAAAAGGTTTTATGGTTTCACTGCTTTTAAAATAGATTTTGCTAGCAAGAGTTACATTGTGTTTGGAGATAGTGGCAGTCTTACAGCAATGCCACTCTAAGTAATGTCAGACTTGCTGGATGCTTAATCCTAGAGAAATAAAGTTGTTTGCTCAGAATTCAGTATGGACGTTGCTAAGTGCCATGCATATAGTTCAATTTCTAAAAGGCAAATTGCATGAAGACGAAGCCAGCAAATTCTAACAGTTAGTGACAAATAAATTTTGGGAAAGTCAAAACAGTTTGATGAATCATTTTATTACTACATGAGCAATGAAACTGTCTAACTAAACTATGCTCTTTTAAGACATTTATATGCTTGTTTTAAAATTGTATTTCTGTCCAAAACCATAGAAGTGTTAAAAAGGGCTACTCACAAAACTGGAAACTGTTTTTGTTTTTAATACTAGTAATGAGAGTAAAATAACAGAAATGTGGAGATGTGAAACCATTATTAGGGTATGTGCCTAAAAATGTGTCATGTTATATAAACTCTTAATATATAAGGTTTCTTAAACATCTAGCTACCCTACGATAGATAAAGGTATTGTATACAATGCTCAAGCATAAAATGTTCTAAGTAATAAATGGTTAGTAAAACCTCTATTTGAATACCTGATTAGTGGGATAGGGCAGGCGGTTACGTGTGTTGCTGTTAATCTGTTGGGACTCAGAATGGCAGAACGTTTTTGTATAATCATTGTAAATGTTTTACTTTTTTCTCTTTCAGATACAAGACATTTGTGGGTAAGCACAGGGGGTGGTTTGAAAGGGAGTGATGTCACCTTTATATTTATATTTTGGATCCTCAACACTAACACCAAGGCAAAACAAAAAAGATACAACAGTCCCCTGCAATTGAATCCCTTTACAATTAGCATTTAACTGCTGGAAATTGTTTAGATGGTCTCTGTTGATTCATGGAATGAAAAGGGCCTACAAACTAAGAAAAAGAAGAATCTAGTTATGTATTTGATTTATAAATCTAAGGCTGAAATAATTTTCATTCAAGAAACCCATATGATGAAACACTAATGGGAGAAACATATAAAGAGAAAGTGAGTAAAACAAATAGTAACTGCTGGGGATAACACAGCTTCTATGGGAGTGGCCACAATAGTTAAAATATCTTTTAATGGCACTATATTAACAAGTAGTTATGACCCTAATGGTAGATGGTGCTATTTTACTTGTGAACTCCCTCAGTATAAAAAACTTCTCTTACTTTTGAATGTATATGGCCTGTGCATGTATCAGTTAGCTTTTCTATATGAGATTTACAATCTTCTAGAAAAGTTTCCTAATTATTTATATATCTTAGGAGGTGATTGGAACATGATAATTAACCCAGAAATAAACAGAACAAATAAGGAAAACAAGCAACCAACACATCTTACCACATTAATAGCTGAATTAATAGAAGATTTTAACCTGTTTGACCCCTTTGAAAAACTATAGAAATGATGCTTCAACCAGTAAATTCACATATTTTTCACCTTACCACAAATCATGGTCCAGGACAGATATATTCCTTATATCTGAAATCTTTTTAAATAATGTAGTTACTTATAACAGTGACCCCAGAACTATATCAGATTACACAAAAATCAACATTACACTAAAGGAGGTTAAATCGAAATAGAGGCTCCAAATCTCAGCAAATTGGACCTTAAACTCTAGCTTAATAAAGAAAAAAGAAGTCTTTCAGGAAGTTACTGACATCCTTACCCAAACAAACAATAATATGGAGACAACAGAAATACCATACGACATTCAATGGGAAGCAACAAAAGCTATAATGAGGGGAGTTTTAATCCAAAAAGACTCTCTACATAAAAAGCTAAATAGGAAGAAAGTTTCAAAAATAGAATCAACTAAAAACTAGAGAGCTAGAACTGCAAATTAAACACTCACCAGAACTTGAAAATCAAATGGTTGACCTTCAGGGACAACTACATGAAATTCAAACACAACAATATTCTTTTATTGAACTTAAACTTCTCCACAAATATGCAGAATGGGCCCAAACTCCCTCAAAAGTGTTGGCAAGAATCATAAATATAAAAAATCCCCCTTCTAAAATAAAGCAAATAAATTATAATAATAATACCCTATATTCGGACAATGATATTATCCAGGAGTTTGAAGAAATCTATCAAAAACTATACTGTCTTCATGACCAAACCAGTGAGTTACTTTTCTATCAATTTATAGAGGAAACTGAAGCACAAATACATAAGCTCAAAGCCCCAATAACCATGGAGGAAATTTTGGTAGCTATAGACAAGCAAAAACAGGTAAAACATCAGGGCCAGATGGGTATGTGGCAGAATTTTATAAGACATTTAAGAAGATAATAACACTGATCTTGTTGAAAGTTTACAATTACATAATAAAGTTTGGTACCAGTGACTTGTACATAAACAATTCAAAAACTATCCTTATACCAAAACCCAATTCAGATTCCATAAATCCAAATAATTATAGACCAATAGCTCTTATAAATATTGATATAAAAATACTATCAACAGTTATAGCTTACAGAAACAAAAATGTTTTGCCATATATTATATCTTCTGAGCAACTGGGCATTATGAATAATAGACAAGTCTGGGATAACACACTTAGCATAGACTCAATAATCAGTCTTATGGCAAAGGATGAATGTCCCAGATATGCACTATCAGTAGACACATCCAAAGCATTTGACAGAGTGAACCTAGACTTTCTATTTAGCATTTTGAAACTGTTCAATATTCCGGATGACTATATAACTATGTTGAAGGCCTTATATAACAGAGCTACTACTACACTCTTTATAAATAAAAAGCAATCAAAACCTATCCAAATTGTTAATGGCACAAGACAAGGATGTCTGCTATCACTATACCTGTTTAATATCTATATGTAAACTCTCCTCCTTAAAATAAGCCAAATAACTTATCATCATTTCATGCATATCTCTAAAGTCCAAATAAAATACACAGCATTTGCTGACGACCTGAACATTTATTTTGAACTCCGAAATACTGACTTAAAAAAGATTCTAAATTACATTTAAAAGTCCTCTGAAATATCTAACTGTGCCATTAATCCAAATAAATCAGTTATATTCTCTCTTAACCCCTCAGGACACAAGGAATTCTATTTTTCTGAGACAAAAATCAAAGTTAACTACTCTCTCAAATATTTAGGCATTATGTTTGCTCATCCCCATTCAGATCTGATTAAAAATAACCTGTACAAAACATGGACAAATATCATGGAAGACATAAAAAGATGGAAAAATCTAAATGTATCCCCTCTATCTAAAGCTGCAATTATAAAAATAAACATTCTCCCAAAGTATTATTTCATTTTAATGCTATCAACCAATGCATACCACATAGTTTTTTCAACAAATTACAAACAACTCTAGGTAAATTTATGGCAACCTAAAAGTATTAGAATTAGTTATTCCAGATTAATATTACCCAAAGAAAAAGGAGGTCTAGGATTACCTGATTTTCAAACATATTACGACATTATCAATGCTAGTCGAATCATGCAAATAACAAACTATGAATCCTCAAACAAAATATGGTACCCAGTTTGGATAAATCTATACTATCAACGCCCAATCTCTTCAAACTTAAATCCTAAAGTCATTCCTTTTTTAAATACTGAGACACTAAGTGCTTTTAAAATTCACCCTATAATCATAGAGAAAAGCTTATTATTCCAGAAAATTATAACCTCCCTTAATATAAGTGATACCCTAATGCTGGGACAAATAATCCACCAAAATCCAAATATCAGACTAAGTAATATTATGTTTAACCTAGACCAATACCACCTGTTAATTAAAAAATGTCCTGTTTGGGATTTTTATCAAATTAAAAACCTACTGATTGAAAGCATAAGACAAAGATTAGAAGTAAGTAAAAGTTATAACATTATAATTAAGCAAATATTATATCTAGTCAACATAATTGCAGCAAATGTCAAAACTGATAATCAAGGAATGCATTTATGCCAACAAATTATAAACTTACTACTTCTAAGATTGAAAAATGCTATTGAATACCCATAGATTAATAAAAAAAACAAAATACCAAGATTCACTCTTATATGCAAAATATTGGGAGCAAAAGAATAAAAAGATTACCCTCGATCAAAAAACTGCCACAATTGAGCTAACCATGAAACTAAGACCCTTCAAAAAATTAATAAACACCTAAATCATGATTAACAGCAATGCCTACCATACTCCTTTTTTTAAATAAAATCAACCCTACCTGTTCACCGTTCTGCCCCACATGTCTAAACAGCATAGCTGACACCTTGCACATTTTCTGGAGCTGTAAAAATGTATATAAACTATGATGTTCACTAAGATCTAAATTAGAAAAAATGGGGTACACAAAATCCATTTTGTCATGGGAAATTGCAATTGTACGTGCATTCCCCATACATGTCACATATGAACATAAACACATCACAAAAACATTATGTGCCATGTTGAAATCATATATAGCTCAAAACTAGCAAGATAGATCTAAAATTACATGGAATGAATACAAATGTTTGGCTACAAAATATATATTAGCAAACAAGTTAATTACTAAAAGTAAAACAAAAAATTATCCTATTATTAGAAATATTGAAAACTCTTCTATATGTCTTAAGGATAAAAGACTGTTACTACATTAAACAACGGGGACTGTAAAAAGAAATAAAAGACTTATTAAGTTAACCTTTATTAAATTTCAGCTTTGAGAGACCATGGAAGTGCAACATAAATGATCATTAGAGGTGACATCAGAATGTAAATAATGTATATAGTTAATACAAGGTATAGATATAAGTTAAGTAGGCTGTAAATATCCAGCGAGAAGTGATCAGTGACAAGTCCCACCAAGACCAAATTAGGTCAGTGCAAACCTCTGTCCAGACTTCAGATAGTAATGATTTACCACATAAGTTGCCATATATTCTTATGTATGTACCCAAATGCAGTTTTGTTTTATATAACTGGGATTTTTTTTCACTGTTTGCTTATGCTCTGTTATGTCATTAAGTTTCTTTAGCATTGGTATAACATGCATCTTGTTTATTTTTTTTAAAAAAAAGGAAAAACAACAATAAAAAATATTATTTGAAAAAAAAAGAACTTTTTAATAAATAAATATAAAGCTCCACATAGAATAGTTTACACATCTATACAAATAAATGGCAGTTAGCAATAACTGTTACAGTGAGCAGTATCAAAGCATGTTGATAAATTCCACTAAATATAATGCACAGCACAAGTCCTAAAGAATAAAGTAAGCAAGCATGTCCCTGCTGAAGGAATCACAAAAGTTAGATGTGCACAAAAACTGAATTTGGCATTCTAAGTAAATATATGATCATGTGTACAATCATGACAACAGACAGCACTACATAAACATGACTCTACAGCAACAACTGCTGCAGTTAGTCATACTGTATAAACTATGTAAACCTGTAGCTTTTTAAGGATCTAAAAATAGCTGGAATATTCACAGGGTTGTATATGTATAAATGTTTCTGAGGAGGACTCGTATGCTACAAGGAGTCATATGGGAGCTGTGAGGAAACTTCTATCAGTATAAAGGCACAAAAAGTGATGTAGATGAAATGCAGTAATTAACATGATTTAAGAAGAACAGGAGACCAATTATATTGGTTTAAGGCAGGTCTAAGGTAGAATAGTTTCTAAACTGGCCTTAAATTGTTGTTCAAATTTAAGTAAGTGGGATTATAGAGGTTGAAATAAATGAACTTTGTGAATCTTGAGCCAGTAAGTTAAATTCACATGTCCACTCCAAGTGATTATGGAACAGGATTTTATTCCTGATGTAAATCCATACTTGTTAATCTCCCATGAGCTTGTGGGTCTTCCAGACTGCATGACAACAATTTGATTAGATACCAACATGGTATCATTATCTCCTTCTGGCACCACCCAAGAGGCCACTTCTTTCTAAATAAACATAATAGCACACTGGCAATTGCTGGGCATCCTTTTCCATTTAGTATATTGTGTTCATATATTAGGTGTTACATGTTTTATTTTATTCTGTAATTCCTTACCAACTTACTCATTGACTGAGTAATTTGACTATTCTCTGGGGATGCTCATTATATCTGATGTTACAATGGCAAGGTACTCCATGCTATTTTGCAGAGGAGACTAAATCATGTGCTTATTTTTTGGTGATCATTGTGACATAAACAGTCAGTGTGTCCTTTTTCTCCTCTCTACAGACATAATTTATTTTTTTTTGTAAAAAGTAGGAAAACTGAACTCTGAAGCCATGCTTCCAGGTCACTAATGTCATTGTATAGGTTGTGCAGGATCTCTGATATAAACTCTATCAAACACATCAGGCTAGTTTTCTGCTTTGCAGCTCTGAAATCCTAGCCTTACTTTCAATGTCTTGCTTTCTGGCTGTGTTACAGGATTAGCTATAAACTCACAGCCTCTCCATGAGTTTATTTAGGAATCTGTATCCTAATTCTTCAGGATTGTATTTACAAATGTTTGACAAAACATTGAAAATAACTTTAAATTTAGTATTTGATGTGGCATGTTCTAATATCTGCTTTAGTTTTCCCTGAAAATTCTGATTTTTTTTCCAACTTCATGGTGGGGAATTGTTTACTCTAAACTATCCATGCAGATGTTTCATTTGCCTGGCTCCATGACTGTGAAGGGCTCTTGAAGTAAACAGTTATTGTACCTGGTTAATAAGTAACTAAATAAGAAAATAGGAGAGCTGATACTGAAAAAGACCCAGCAGCTATTGATGCGCCAGCTTTTCTGTGATTTTATCATGATTACAGCATTTTCAAAAGCTGGTACATGATAAACAGAAATGAATTTCCCATGCTGTATAAGAGTATGGATACTGCATTTTCCTGTTTGTCAGGGACAAGATCATCACTGAAACTTTTGTGAATTAAAAGGCTGATAGGAACAGAGGTAGAGCCAGTTTTCCAGAAGCTATCCATATGAGTTTGCATATAGTTTCATTGACTGCTTCAGAAGGGGCATAGGACTTTATTCATCTAAGTAGCTTCTTATGGTTAGAGCTGTTACTTTTCTTTAGACTGACAGCATTGAAGGACATATGAAGACAGGTTTCAGCTATCGACATTCTGTATTCCACTGTAGAATGATGTCTAAAAGTAAACATTTCAATTTATCTGCTAACTTGTTAGAAACAGTGTCCACAGAAGGATTTAGGGTCACTTTTTTGCCCAGGATAAGAACTCTTGAAAATGGCATTCTACAAGCCCTGGGGAAGAGCCATGCATCGGATATGTATAAAGGTGGTTCTCTTGTCCTTATCATCTCTTTATATGTTTATTAGCTATCTGCAAATGTACAAGGAGATACTTTCATTTTCCTTTGGATATTTTTTCCAAATACAATTCATTTGTTTTGTGAGATTTTTTATAGTGGAAAACCATAAAGGTAAGAATCCAGATGGTTAAGTAATTATAAGAAACTAAATTAAATTAAACTAAGCTAAAATAATCCAACAGATTACCTGAGCTGTCACATACTGCTTAACCAAACCTTAGAAGTCATGCTAGGGTGGTTTGATAGTCAATGTTAAAAATGATCAGTAGAATGTCAGCTCCATTTTAAAATGTTTTCTACCCCTGCCTTGGTCTGGTACAATGTAGACCAACATATTTTAGTTTGTTTTTCGACTGTAGCCATGTAGTATAATTACTTCCTTGCACCACAAATCAGGAAATTGCCAGCTGTCAAAATTGTAGTTTTTTTTCTTGACAGTTATTGCAATATGTCTGGCTTACTTATGAATTAAACATTTTCTGAAAACAACGTAATCTGGGGGCACAGCCTTTGCATCTAAAAATGTAGCTTAGGTCAGGACAGTGCCAGTACCAATGTGTTTAAATAATAAAAGTCAAGTATTACATGCAACCACTCAGTTTTCTTGCTCTTTTCACAGATATACACATATACACATATAACAATATTACTACTTATAGATATGTATAGGAAGAGTATATATAGAGGGTGTACAGCATATCAAACAGCCATTAGTCCTACATTTGCCACCTTTTAAAATGGCCAGTGTTGGATTCTTACCTACAAATGAAAATCATCGCATGAAACATATACCCACACACAATGCAAAAGACATGACACCACACACAAGTTTGCATACATATAAATGTTTGTGTACAATTTCAGTTGTTTATGCCATTTCTTATAGCAGTTAGGTGTTTGGAATACATAACTGATTAATGCAACTCTCAAACAAAACATGTGAGAAACATAACATACTTTGCTGTCCAGGCTAAGGCCTTCAAGTAGTACAACAGCAAAAAACACTTGCCTTGAAGATAAGAACCAACCAACACTTTATTACAGTTTTAGTTCAGTAGCCTCAATTTACACTGTGTACTCAACCCCTAGGGGAAAGGTATTAGTTGTCACAATGTAAATGTATCTGTTACATAACAATGCTTAACTTAAAATGTCACTGTCACACTGACAAACAGAACTGTGTGTAAGACAGTAAGATGTAGCTCACCACTGTTCCCATGGTGAAATGTATGAAAGTTTACAGCCATATACCTTAATGTTTCTTACTACTGATATCTCTCACATGTTGTAACAGCCTAGGTTAAAATCATTAAATACCCCTCCCCCATAAAATGTCTTACAAGGGCATATAACAGTGCTTTCCATATACTGACCTCCGGACTGTACAAGGACACATGCATTTTGTCCAGCTGTTGCCCTCATATATATGGACCCTACCCCACAATTTGTGTGAGAGTGCACAACATCACTGGAATGATAGCAGAAATGCCAGCACTAAATAATGATAGGCCATTGCTTAACAACCTCTTACTGCATGACATCTGGACAAAGCCTTGTATATATGTGGAGGACAGAGGCTAGAACACAGGGCCATATTTGCAATATTGCTGTTATACACTGTGAACATTGTTGGTGTTAAAGGACTGGTTGCAACATACCCTTACTCAGAAATATGAAGTCAGACACAAATGGATGTTGCCATGTATCGATAGCAAACAACGGAGATTATGCCACTGATATGACAGACACAAGACCTGTGTGGTGAACAGACAAAACATAATAGCCAGTCCTCTGGCCATCATGTGGATAGACCCACAGTTGAAAGCTATGCAGACAGACTCCATTCCATGCAAAACTAGCATGTACGCACAAACCCTGTAAAAACAGCAGTAATGACTATATATTACAGCAATACTCACACTGTCCATAGGTCTGGAACCTTATACAAACATGTATTTGGCCTGTGTCCACAAGTCCTGTTGTAAGAGGTATTGCTACCTGCTGTCTGTAACACTGCTGCCCACCCACAGGAAGGATGTCTTCCATACAGGAAAGGTAAAGGGACAATGCCCACATGATGTAGTCATTTATAGTAGTGGGCTGCTATGACATTGGCTATCGGAAGTACTACACACCTGGCTGCATGCAATTAGCAAGTGGGGAACACCAACTGGTGCAGAGGCCAACACCTGATCATGAGCATCACCCTCAAAAGCCATGCTGCAACCTATTCAAACCAGCATGATCCCTGTAGTGGAGAGAGACAGAGAAAAGAAAACAATAACACAAAAAAAATTACTACAAATAAAAAATAAAAAACACCAACCAAGGAATATATCCTAGCTGTACACTAAAGAGAGCACAATAATAAAACAGGTATGTGAACCATGTATGCATGCAATTGAATGTAGTACTTGGTCTGTAATAATGGGATATATGATGTTAAAAGATTTATATGTGCCATCAAGACTTGTTGCTGTAATGATATCCTGCTGAACAACTGCTATGGACATAGCATCTGGCCCTGTGGGCAGTGAGCCATACATGTCAACTGTGCAGATCTGCACAGAATGACAAAATGTAAGCCATCATAGTGTTTGTTCTCTTCCTTCAAACATGCATATTAGTCTGGCAAATAGATGAAGGTGGAAGTAATGAAGTCATGATAGACACAAGAGTGTCAGACCCCACCACCTTCGGAACAGTCTTGCTAATGTAAAATGTATCATGCACAAACTTTATAGGTTTGCAATAGGCTTATCTATGATCTGTCCCTATACACCCCCCCCAATGTTAGGCTGTGTCCACATGTGACACGCTGTTTTGTAGCAAGGCAGAACAGTGCAGCAGTCTAGGAAGGAGGTTCAGAGTGTGGACCTGATGTCTGAAGGCACTCTATATATATATATATATATATATATATATATATATATGTATGTCTACATATATACAGACACATATATAGACGTGTATGTCTACATATATACAAATGTGTACGCGCGCGGGCGCGCACACACATGCACACACACACAAACACACGCACACACACACACATATATATATGTGTATATATATATATATATATATATATATATATATATATATATATATATATATATATATATTCATATACATATATGTGTGTGTGTGTATATAATACATATTCATATATATATATATGTGTGTGTGTGTGTGTGTGTGTGTGTGTGTGTGTATATTCAACAGTAGGGAAAATGTATGTATATATATGTATATATACATACATTTTCCCTACTGTTGAATGACTGTGCTGCATGATATGTTTGAGAACACATCACACATATCTATAGCTCAGATGGCTTACTGGTAAATTGATGTGGCTATGGTGTGCAGGGTCCTGGGTTACACACTTACAAGGGCTGATAATGTATTTGCTGGCCAGAACAAGGCCTGTTGGATACAGAGTGATTAAGGCACCTGTAAGCAGTTGTAAGTGGGTGTTAAATGGACATTTATGTATGGTATGAAATTTGTGCTGGGAACAGAATGCCCTTTTTTGTTAAGATGAGAGTAGGATGTTGGAGAAGGATAGCAGGTATAATTGGGGGGGTAGGTTGGTTCAAAAGACAGACAAGACACCATACAGGGGTGGTAGATGACACATCTGGTGGGTAAACACCTTGGACAGGGAGGAGTGTTTGGAAATTGGAAGCTCATGAGCCACCAAATGGAAACAGTGGGACTGAGGTCCCCACCCATGGGCAGTCATCACAGCACCTTCAAGGTCATGAAGGTGGCTGTACTGGGGACTGAGCAGGAGGGGCATGCTGAAACTTTACATGTGTCACGAGGGTCTCAAGGTAGTGTAGCAGATCCTACAATTCTCTCCAGATCTCCCTATGCACCAGATCCTGGACCTGCCTTCAGGTTGCAGGATCCTGTCTGTGCGCGCTTCCAGGGGGCGGGACAAGCACCATCCCCTGAGGTGGTTCCACCTGAAGGAAGTGCAGAACCAGCAGATGACAAGGTCCTGGGTTGGGTCCCAGATGTGCTGTGCCTGGTGCCATGGCCACATGAGGTGGGAGAGGTGGTTCTGCTGGGAACAGCTTCCCAAACATGCTATTGTGTTGCAGTTTTAGAACATATGTGAGTAGTAATAGTTAACACAATCCAGCATTAGTTATAACCGCATGTATACATATTCCCATTAACCCAAAACACCATATTTGGAACAGTTGCATAGCAAACAGAACACATTTATATATATGGAACCACAGTGGCCATTACAATGGCATGTAGGTTACGTTGTTAGCAACAGGCTACCAATGATAGTGGAACATGAATAGAAACACATTTCAATATCTGTTGCACAATAGGATATATGGCCCAACAGTAGGCTTGGTGTAAACATACCCATTGATGCGTGTGTTCAGATTATTTTTGTAGATATGGCGGGGGGCGATGTCAATTAACAACTATTATATCCTTGCAGTATGAGGTCCTCAGACCTTTTTTCCTGTTTATGTCTTCCAGGTACCGTGTCAAGAGAGCGACTCTCTGTGTTCACTCCACAGGAGAATGACATACTCATCAACTTTATTGTACATCACCATGGAACCCCCTTTAGGCTTATGGCCCATGATCTGCAGGAGAGGACTGCCCTGTGGAATGAGTTCATCCACAGAGAAAACGATGTTGGCCTGCATAACCGCAGTTATGAGCAGGTGCGACATCGTTGCACTGACCTCATCTGCCCTGCCCTTCAGCATGCTGCTGCAGTTAGAAGGGACCAGGTAGCAACAGGTGGGGGTCATGCCATCCAGCCTCCTCTGACACATGTTGAGGAGCTCCTCGCCAGCCTTGCGGCAACTGCCTGCCAGCCAACTGAAGAACCTGAAGATAGCATTGTGGAGGTGGGTGCTACGCACACAATGGACGAGGAGCATGCAGGTAAGACCCCACGGCACATTAGTAGACCACTGCTGCTTATCCATCTTCATCTGTAAAGTATCTTCATGCATATGTCAGATACCATAGGCTGTTGCTGCAGTGTAGTAATGAAGAGATGTGTATAATCTGTAGTATTGTGGGTTTGTACTGTTGTACTAATATGCTGCTCCCACCCTGTACCAATGCCACAAGTGTGACTACTGACATCACATCTCTCACATAGCTATGTAGGTCCCTCTGACATACCACTGGGTCAGCAGCCTGTATCTGGTGAGTATGGAGGTCTTTTGTTCAGGTATGCCAATACAACAGCCATGTTATGGCCATGGTATTTGCTATGCACACATTTAACACACCTACCTGTAATGCATGCTGTACATGTTCACTTATTGTTGCTGTTAACTGCACTGCATCACAGTTGTCACCATGGTGGCATATCTGAAGGGTATGTAAGAGTCCTGCAGTATAACTAACAACCTGTCAGTGCAAGATGTGTGGATAGAGATAAACATAATGGTGGGCCAAATGGCCCACAGTAGGGACATGTCTGAAACATTACCCTTATACAGTGGCTACAACAGTGTATATACCAGTATTACAATGGTAACTGTTAAAGGTCTACACAATGGCTTATCACAATAACAAATTCCACAACTTTTACAACCTGAATGTGTAATATGGAATCCTATGTTAGGACAACAAATATGGGGAATACATACCTTAACAAACACTGGAAGCATATGTGTGCACACACTCCAAATAACATATTGTGGAAGCAGCTTTTAAGGTACTGCAACATTCACTCATCTTGAGTATGCACCTTCCACCAAGTACAGGTCCTCAGTGTCACACCAAGTAATGTTATGCTGTCCAAGAAGTATGTCCATGACATTTGCCCACTCATCTGCAACAGAGGCAGCTGTGGCTTGCACACATCTTACAAACCATGGAATGGACCCCATATCCAAAAGGTAGCACTCAGGAGTGAGAGACATAGCCTTACCTCGCCATTGCATATACCATGGTAAACAGTGCAGACAAGCATGTATGTGACGAAGTATGGGACACCATTAATGTAGAAAATAAATAGATGCCCTTCCAAGACAGATGACAATGCATGTTGAAAACTGGTCATGGAGGCTGACCAGAAACATACAGCAACACTGAGGGACTTGCAGGAATGACTAGCAAGTACTGCATGTGCAGTACCTGAGTCAACAATTACTTGGACTCTGCATAAGTGTCGCCTGTGGGTTAGGGTAATCAGATGGAAGAGTTGTTCCACAGGAGACATCATCCAGGGCTCTCTACAGGTAGCATATGCATAACATCAAGTCTCCCAAAAGCATGTGTTGCAATGTGTAATGGTATACCGAGACCAAGGCTGAAATCTACAGACAGTATTAATAAAGATACATGTGCTGCACAAGCAAAACCTCACTCCACCTCAGGCCCACCATCCCCATCTGTATCTCTCTGGTGCCAGTGTACACCTTTAGGTTTGCTGTTCATTGGCAGGAACTAGGCCGGTAGACATGGTGTTCTGAATTTGGGTCACTGCAAAATGACACACATGTGTGGCCCATAGTTGTCAAACATCTGAAAACAGGCTGAGGATGGGGAAGGGTGTCATCCTGAAACACAACAGTGAACTGAAGCATACATCCAAGGCTAGCTAAGAATGGCTGTATCTGAACAAAGTCAAGGTCATGCATTGTGCCAGACATAACCCTGACTCCACAGCAAAAGTGCACTGTGTGACCTCCAAGGGGTGTGCACATGAACTGACCTTGCAATCTGGCAGAGTTGGGGGACATTTGTAGGGTGGAGTGACCAAATAACTGCAAGTGAAGATGGGCCATGCTAGTATACCCCTTAAAGGAATAGTGACTGCTGTAGTTCCCTTAACAGGTACTGCAACAAACCATCATGTTAAGGCTGTGCACACTTATGCAACCCACATATTGTATGCATCCCAATCAACATCTGCACAACTAATGCATTTGTTTGATACTGTATTTGATTGCACAGGTTATATTAGAAATATCAGGTGTGTGTAATGTTAATGTATGCAGTATTGTGGCCCCATGGCATATCAGGGAAGAGGGTGGCATGTCAATAAGGGTGTGTACACTCCTCATAGCCACAGTAAGCTTTGAAGGTTGTTGGTATAATTGGATTCTTTTGCTCATACATGCACTGCTGATGATATCTGCAAATCAGATGTCAAGCATTCACTATTGACATCTGTCCTCATATCAACCCAGGTATGTGTCAGACAAACATAACTGCCACATTCAGCAATGGTGTGTACACTTGTGAGGTATGGTGCACAGTACATGGCAGGGTGCTAAACATGTGCACTGCAATACTGTGTACATGGGTGCAGTGTGTTCCAGGGGAAGGGGCATCACCTACTAACACAAGTCATGGATCACAGAGATGTATAATGTTGGTAACAGGGATTGAGTATAGCTGCAGTGCATGCTGTTGAGTGCCATATGTCATGCATGTTGACAGTTGGGTAATGAGAGATCTATGTAATATCTTTGTGCCACCTCACAAGTAAGTGTGTGTGTGTGTGTGTGTGTGTGTGTGTGTGTGTGTGTGTGTGTGTGTGTGTGTGTGTGTGTGTGTAGAATTAAGCAATGATGTGCAGGTCTTAAAGTACATTTTCTGTTTCCCCCTCTTAGGTGGCGAGATGGTGAAGCACAGGTGGGATTGTCAGGGGCTGAAGCTGTGCCATCAGTTGACATCCCACTGTTATCCACCCCATCCCCGCACACAGTCACATTGCCTATACATACTCCATCACCAGTGGCCATAGATGATGGACAATTGGTGGGTGGTGGCATGGGACAGGACAGTGGGGTAACTATGGCAAGTGTGTCTGTACACAGCAGCCATAGTCAGATGACCATCGTGGTATCTCACAGGCAGATGTACAGGGGTGTTTATAGGAGGGCTGCTGGCCATCATGCCCCTGGCAAAAGTGCCACAGCAGGTGTCACCAGACGCATGTTTCGAGCAATCATGGAGGCACAGGCATGTATGGAATATTATACCAGACAGGGTCTGAGGCTCCAGTGGGCTACTCATTCTGCTGTTATTGACAACATCCATGATCTCAGAGGTTCCCACCATTATTTTGCAGAGGTCCTGGATAGACGGTTGGGTGAGATGGTGGGAATCCTCGACTGTGCAATGTCAGTGTTAGAGCATATGGTTGGAGTGGGCGACAGACACGTGAACGTAGTTCAGCAACACCAACAGGTTGAGGTCTACGTGGACATGCAACAAGTCAGAAACACTCCCATAATGGCAGTATCAGCAGCAGCACTGTGGGGGGGGGGTGCTGTCCACACCACAACACAGCAGGCCACGTGCACGTGGCCCTGGCTGGTGCCAACAGGGAATCAGATCCAGTGGACATTTGTCATCATCAGGAGAGAATACCATATCTGGCCTTGTACCCGGTAGTGCCCATGGAACCCCAGGCAGGCACAGTTCTCATGTCTGTGGCTGGAGATGGTGAACTGCACACTTTGCCATGTATGGTCTGCAGCTGTCCAACAAACTCATGTATAGGGCAGCCACATGGCCGAACTGTGTGCATACATACACACACACACACACACACACACACACACACACACACACACACATACAACACCAACACAGCTAGGGCACCTCCATAACTACACACACCACATCTGCACAGCCCAATTAATAATGAACCCTTTTAACACACACACATGATGTCAACCAAATGGTTCAGCCCAGGTCTCTAGCAAACCCACAACACACCCTGTGCATATGATGATGCCTGTGCCACATCCCTGTCATCCATACCATCGATGCAGGGTCAGGCTAATATGGTTCTGATGCTCAAGCAAATGTACTAAGGTGTAGCAATGTAATGCTGTGTAACATGTTTTCAGCAGGAAAGTTTAATGCTTACATGTCAGGATGTGTAGCTATCCAGACATGATGCATTATAGCTGTTATTAACACTGACTGACAGTGGTCTCCATAATGTATTCAGTTTGTGTTGTAGGTGTCTATGTGTCAGCAGGATGCTGGTCTGTTGTTGTTTCCTACAAGGGGTATGGCACTGTGGTGATACACTAACTGTGTCATATCCTGGGTACATCTGAACACAAGTAGCAGGTCTGTATAACAGTTACTGCATGTGCCACATGGCTGATAGGTCTGAGGGGTGTATACAGGTGAGTGCATTGTAGCTGATGTCAGCAGCCCTTCTACAGTGGACAATGGTAAGTGTACTGGGTGGCACACACCACATGTTTGTGTATAACACACACACACACACACACACACACACACACACACACACACACACACACACACACACACAAAGGCTTTGGTGTTGATGCAATACACAGAGAATACTGTACACATGGATGTACTTAATTTTGCAGTGAACACATTTTAGCCTATGGAATTCCACCAAGACAAAATAGGCAAAACATCATATCAGTAAATAGTCTGCTGCTTTAATGTCGTTGACAATGGTACTGGCAGGGCATATGCCCCCTTCCCCAATGTAGTGCAATCCCAGCATTGGTAAACATAGGTGTGCTGGTGTGGGCGGCACAGCCCTACACTTTGGAGGGTGTGGGGTGGTGTAGAGCCGCACATAGTGTGAGTGACAACTACTTAACCTGTTAACATAAATTGTACAGTATTACAGCAGATTAAGCAGGGGGATACACACAATAATAACCCCAATGAGGGTGGCTGTGTCCAGAACATCGACAACCAACTATATATACCAACTCCAGTATCGCTGTACAGCTATACAGTGGGGAAGAGGGCATTTACACATCTACTACTAGTTTTGATGGAATAAATTTCCACTACATGATTCCTTTGAAATGTTAGCATTTGCCAGTCAGTTCTCAGACAGATGACATCCTGAGACATGCATTTTCTGCAAACTGAAGTAGATCCCTTCACATACACACACACACTTACTTGGCAACACTGAGAGTAGAACCCCTACCTAGGTACTTATTGCTACTAATGTGTTTGGCCTTAATTGCACACAACACACAGCTTTTAGGATGAGGTGTGTCCCAAGTCTCTTGTTAAGTGAAGGACATCACCAGGCCTTGTACAGTATGGTAATGGGGGATGTACTGGGTGTTAATGAACAATTCATAGTATGACATACTGTCATATACACATTGACGAACACATAGTCATAAACACATCTGAGAGACCTGGGTTTATCAGTGCTAACTCCCTTGTCAGTGAGTCCATTGTGTTACAGATAATTTGCACACAGCACATGCATCATTGGGCTGGATAGTGTACTCAGTTACCTGTATAGTTGATGGTGACAGTGGTCCTCATACAGTGGACCTTGGGATATGTACTGGAGGTACCGTGGTGTAAAGACAGTATACCCAGCACCCACACCCCACATTGGATATTTTACTCACTGAAACCCATGATACTCTGACATACCCACAATCACACATTGACCAGGACTGCAATACAACCCCTTGTCTATCTCATCAGTGCTACTACAGGGATATGCATTTATTGTACATGGCATAGGGATAGTAGGGTGATGGTTTGTCATGGCTCTCCTAATTTCAGCAACATCACTATGCCTTATACTGCATGCCAGGTGTATTGTATTTGGAATGCTGTATCCTACAAATATACACACTTGCACATATACACATACTTGCCAGGACTCAGAGGGTAACCCATGCCTATATACCCATTTGAACAACAGTGTTGTGCTGGTACTGCAAGCTCCAGGTACCCCATAGGGTGAAGATTGTAATAAGGTACATTTTATATCCATTAAAGCAGCAGCCATTTCTAACTATGGCAATGGGGGTGTAGTGCATGAGAAGTTCCTCGGGGTATTATCAACTGCAGGTTTACAAACACACAGACACTGTTATTCTCAGCAATGCACACTGACACATTTGCCAGTACTGGAGTCCATAGGTGCAGGTGTTCCTAGTTGTGTACCAGGATATTGTCCATGGAGAGATGAGAAGAGTAGTGGATGTTGGTACAGTGGTATCTTGCCACCTGACATTTGTGAGCAGGCCATCTATCAACTGATGCCACATGAGTGATCCTCAGGGTGACAGTTAAATGCAACATCCGATCATCTGGTTGTCTCTTGCAGAGGGCCAGTGAGGTGCTCCATTTAACATGTATGCAACATATATTACATAACATGGCCAGTGTCTGGGCTGGAGACCTGAACCCAAGCAAGTTCTGTTGACTGTGGTAGTCTAGTTGAGGTATCCATGGCATGTGGTGCATACAGGGTGGGGTTCCCTAGCTGTAGCATGCATAACGCAGTTGGGCAGACATGTCAGTGTCAGTCAAGCAACTGTGACTGCATATAACCTGGGATACTACCCATGTATGAAACACATACAAAAGGAAAATATTGTTGTACCAGCCATATATACTCAGGTGTCACAGACAGTATACTCACACCCCTTGCTATTTTAATGACAGCACATAGAAGCATGTTATGTACATGGAACTGAATACACTTATTAAAGACTGTCATCACCATGCTTTTGTGATCACTGTTTACCAGGGCTGATCCATGCTTAGCAGGTGTAAGCATTGCTTCAATATAAATGCTAAGCAGATTTGCACAATAGTAATGAAGCCTACATGGTGTAAGCAGATTTTCATTTAACCATACATTAGCAGCACTTACCGTCAGGCAAACCCACACAAATCTGCTTTAAGCTGCTCAAAACTGCCTTAACCACTCGGTATCCAACAGTCCTTGTTCTACCTAGCAACAAAATAAACAGCTCTTTCAGGTCTTGAACCCAGGAGCCCATACACGATAGTCACAGCAGTTAACCACTAAAACATCATAGCTGTAAAGATAGTTGTTTTTTTTTTCCAATATATCTGTCAGTACACATACTGAATAGTAGTGAACAACTGTTTTGACTTCTACAATTGTGTAGTACTTGTTAGATGAATCAAGTATGTTGTTATATCTAAATATACACATATCAGATAAATATGGTGTGATACATATATATATATATATATATATATATATATATATATATATATATACACACACAACAGTCATGTTTACACATAACAAGGATATATATATATATATATATATATATATATATATATATATATATATATATATATAGATATATATATATAGATATATATATACATATGTAGATATATGTATACATGTACATACACATATATATTTATATACATATTTATATATATATATATATCTGTATATTGATTTATATATATATATATATATATATATATATATATATTTATATATATATACACATATACATTTATATATATATATATGTATGTGTGTGTGTGTGTGTGTGTGTGTGTGTATATATGTATGTATATATATATATATATATATATATATATATATATATATATATATATATATATCTATATATATATATATATATATATATATATATATATATATATTTATTTATATATATATACACATATACATTTATATATATATATATATGTATGTGTGTGTGTGTGTGTGTGTGTGTGTATATATATATATATATATATATATATATATATATATATATATCCATATATATTTGTGTACATATATATATGTATATATATATATATGTATATATATATATATATATATATATATATATATATATATATATATATATATATATATATACATAACATATGCCCATAACATGCACTGGAGTCATACCTCAGCACCAATAGTCACAACCTCTTAGTGCACGGGGATGTCATGTAAGTATTGCAGGCATAAATGTGGAATGTTGCTACAGTAACAGGAGTTGTGTTAACAGACATGTTGTGTGGGAAGTCACTTCTGATACTGACTTGTTCGCCATCAGTTACTGACAGACATCATAAGATCATCATAGTGAAGTTCCACACAAATCACAGTAATGATTCTGTGGAATACAGCAGAGATATGACCAATAAACGTGGACAGTCTGACACATTCTGGTTAGTGCAGAGGTATACACAGAACTCCTTAGTGCAAGATGTGTGGACCAAGCCTGACAAAGTGGATGTTTGCAGCCATGTAAATGGGAATATCACACAAATACTGGAATAGATAGGCTCACGCAGTTGATGCAGTCACACACTCCTGTCTGTCCTAACACATATTAACTGGAGGAACAGATGTCTCAAGCCCACATACTTCCCACTACTTAGTGACATACATCTTCACAACATCCCACTGCTTTGTCAGAAATACACAACAGTTATGGTGGCCAGACAACAGTACATCTGACAAATATCTGGACATAACATCACAATAGATAAATACACTGAGCTGCTAGGCATGTCACAAAGCACAGTGCAAACTACAGGCAGACTGCCACAACACTGACCCAAGTTTCCTATGGGGGAATACACATGCACTTGCGAATATAGCAGGCACTACAGGCATGTAACAGCATGGAGTAACAGACACCAGTGTGAAAGTGCATACCCCCAACCAATCTGTACACAGTCACAGTCAGATTATGGTAAGCCTAAGTAATATTGCAGTATATGGACTGTGTGAACAAAACCACCCTCATATGAGCCACTCACACAGTAACCCTACATATACTAGGCCAATACACAGTGTAGTCTGATGCCTGACTGTGGTATGGGACATGTGTCAGTCTGGCCCTACAAACATGTACACTGATAGGGTACCATAAACTGGAGCAGCATGCAACATCAGATGGAAAAGGACCAAGAACAATGACATCTACCACAGTCTGTAAACAGGCCAAGTAACATAGTCACAATACATACTCTGTCAACAATCACCATAAGTGCACAGACCTCACTACTGTACACACTATAATAGAATGTCCAGGTTTTGTCTTCAAATATAAGGCCTACTATACATAACATGTCTAGCAGTCTGACATCTCACTGGCTTGTTATCAGGTATGATGTCACTAAATAATGATGTACTGTACATATGCACCTCTTACTGATTGACATATGGACAAATGATTAATTTACTATACTACAGTATTACACAGTTATCACAAGCACCACATAGCTTTTATGGCTGATACATGGCCAAAGGGTTATTTCACGGTGAATGACATCAGCAGGCATGCTAAAGTAGGCCAATGGGAGGTGTAGTAATTGTGAATGGCTTCAAAATCATTAATCTACACACACACACACACACACACACACACACACACACACACACACACACACACACACACACACACACACACATATATATTTGCCAGTACTGAGATGCTTTGGTTCATTGCTTCACAGATGTGTAGTAGATGAATGGACCTGATGGCTGTACAAGGCTAGGCAAAGGGAATACCTTGGCATCAGGCTACATGGCAATGGTCTTCAGTGTGACTCAAGGGTGTAGTCCCTGGAGCGGTCCCCACAGGTGGGTATTGTATTCACCATCCACACATCTGGGTTACTATTGTTGGCGGCCAGTGATGTGCACTGCTTCCCATGTATATGATCTATATTCTATAACATTGACAGTGGCAGGGTTGTGCACATGTCCCACACACATGTTCATTGACATGTGGAAGTGTACTTGAGGTCTCTGGGGCATGTTGTGTGTAAAGATTGTTATCTTCTGATGTAGCATTCATGACCTCATTTGGAGAGATCTGGCTATGGAACTGAGGTTGTGCTTGCACCTACATTGACAGCATGATACAGGTATTAAGTGGAGTTAGTGATGTCTGTCCATACAGGGCATGTGTATAAGGCATGGTATTCACTTTATAGGTTACATTTGCAGGCTCTAAAGTTGTTGCAGGGGTCCAGTGGGGAGCATAGTAAAAGGACCACTGTAAGCATATATTTGCCTACTGTAGGGATGGAACAGGGTGCCATGTCCCTTTACTTGATGGATAACACACAGTCAGGAGATGTTACACAACACAGTACTTTCTGATGTCAGTGGCACTGTTGTGGTCAACAGGCATACAGTCCACTGCAATCACACCATGGTTACTATCTGTGGGGCAATATGCAGGGAACTATCAAGATAGTAGTTGCTGCCTAGCTAAGTGTGTTTGTGTATGAGACATGGGTGGAGAGTGTTCTCTGAGTAATACAAGGGTTGCCTGTATTGTTCACCAATCCATAATGTCACATGTAGGGCTATGGATTGTCTACAACAGCCTCTCTGGTGTTCGACATCTGTTGTCCTTGTAAGGTGGACATTGTAACATATAGTAGGTCCTCAATATAATAATTTAGCAAAACCCACCCCACCATGCATCCTGTTATTACACAATCACAGCAACCACCACACAGGATACTGATGACAGACACACACACACACACTTACCAATACTGAGATTCAATCCCCTACTTAGCTATGTATTGCTACTACAGTGCACTGCATTTATTGCATGTGCCATGGAGGTTATTGAATAAATGTAGTCCCAAGTTACTTTTAAGGTGAGGAACATCACCAGCCCTTGTGGTGAGAGATAATTCTACCTTAATCACACATTTACATTTGCCAGGGGTGAGGTTCAAACCTCTATCTAACAATCATTATGGACCATTGTGGTTACGCATTTACCACATGCACCACTAACCTGACATAGTTTAGGGTTGGCAACAGGTACTTATAAAGTGGATGATATCTCCAGGACTGCTAATGTCAGGCTCTGAGATGTGCACTGGTTGTAAATGGGGCCAAAACATTGGCCTACAGACACAAGCATTAGCCACAGATGAGATTCAAACCCATACTTGTGTAGTTACTACTACTACATTATTTCATATTTATGGCACGCACCACGGAACTTATAGATCTGGTCTTTGTCCAGAGGGGTATTTCAAGGTGACTGACATCAGCAGGCTTGCTAAAGTAGGGCAATGCGAGGTGTAGTGATTGTGAATGGCCTCAAAATCATTAATCTCTATGCACACAGTGTTTCACAGTTGCCACGTCTGGAATTAGAACTCCTACCTAACTAGTAAGTTACACTATAGTATCACACAGTTATCGTACACACCACAGAGCTCATAGGGTGGAACTTTCTCCCAAGGGGTATTTCAAAGTGACTGACATCAGCAGACTTGCTAAAGTAGGGAAATGGGAGGTGTAGTGACTGTGAATGGCCTCAAAATCATTAATCTCTACACACACACACACACACACACACACACACACACACACACACACACACACACACACACACACACTTTCACATTTGCCATGTCTGGGATTAGAACTCCTACCTAATTAGTACATTACACTATAGCATTATGTAGTTATCGCACACACCATGGAGATTAGGGGGGTGATAATTGGCCAGAGGGTTATTTCAAGGTGACTGTCATCAGCATGAGTGCTAACATGGGCTATGGGAAGTGCAGTGTGTGTGAATGGGCCATAAACCATTCCTCTGGAAACACACACAGCACTCAGTCACACACAACTGTATATTTGACAGGACTGGGTATACAAATGCTAGATTAATACAGATTTGTACTATCATGTTACACAGTTATCATAAGCACCACAGACACTATAGGGCTGAGGGCTACCAAAAGCAAATGTCTACATGATTGACATTGGCACATCATGTAATATTGGCCAATTGGATGTTTGGTGGGTGGGATAGGCCTTGTGATGGCAATTTCTTTGTCACTGTCTGCCTCTCTCTTCCCCACACCTCTGTGTGTGTATGTTTCACCTATTATAGTGTGTTGGCCTTGGATATGTGAGTATTCCTAGCCAATGTGTGTGCAAAGCATGAAAGGTGTGCAGTGTGGTGTGTGTGCACAGACATCTGCAACTGACATATATGTATAGTCCATTGTCAGACATGGGCTTCATTTCTCAAAGTGTTGGAGTACGCCCAGTATGACCTTCTGTATTTTGTTGTCAGACATGGGCTTGATTTCTCTAAGTGTAAGAGCATGCCCAGTATGACCTTCTGTACTGAGTGTGTGAATCCATTCCAGGTACGTTGTACTCCATTGCAGGATTTTGTGTTCTACACCTACAGCTAGCAACCTGTTTCTGCAAGATATCTGTAGATAGGTTGACAATATGGAATCACAATAGATGAAAGATAGTGGGATACTGTAACTATTGCTGTCTGTGCTGCTTGTGTTACATGGTTGGTGTTAGCAGAGATATTCAGACATGTACTGTTTTACACTGTGATGTATTATGTCATCAACTACCAACATATATACTTATTTGCTCACAGTTATTTCCTGGGAAATACAAGATGAATTAAGCTGTGTCCGGTATTGTGGTCTGCAGCCTACATATTTTTGCACACTCATGCCATTCTGGAGGGGTAGCTGCAGACACTTGTTGATGGATCTGTGTAAATGGTCCAGCACCTTGGTACTGTGGTGGCTGTGGATCCCCTGCTTGTACATCTATCGACATAACAGAATGGCCATATCCTGCTGTGGCCATACCTCTCAGCTGTACAGATTCACCCAGATTACCCAGAGGCAGGGCTCATATATCTGGTCAGTTCCCCTTCACATTGTGGTTTAAGAGCAGGTTTGTAGCCACCCATTACTGGGTTTGCAGGCAGGGGCATTATGGGCACACATCAGAGTTTCAGACTTCACACACTCCATGGCATCCATGCTTCTACACCACCCCCCACTCTGTTATTCTATCCTCTTCCTAGCATTATGCGAGCGATATCTGTGAAGTATCCCTATAGTTGTCCCTTCATCCCAGAATTATTTAGGGGTCATCCACAGTTCATGCAGTAGGACATGGTGGGCATGCTACTGGGATTTGTCGACATGGCCTTGCATTTACGTACTGTGGACTGTATTATGTTGTTAGTTGGGGCCTCATGAGATAACATACATTGGCAGTACGGGTGAGGCACAGGCTTTTGACAGATGACTGTAGGGCATTTGGCAGTGATGCAGGCCATCTGTAGCAGGCCAGTGCATTCTGTCACTCCTACAGTCCCAGGCTTTGAACCACTGGATTCCCCTGGGGTGACAGGGTAAGTGTGCGAGGTGTTAATGGCAATAGTTACTGTCCATATTAATCCATTGGTCTGGATGCTGGCAGGGTGCTGCTTAAAGCTAGGGATACACCTGCATAGGACACCTCTTCAGCTTTGAAACCAGGCAGCTGTGTCAGTGAGGCCCTTTTGTAAGATGTCCACATTGTTAGGAGTTTTGATTATGGCTCCTAGTTTGCAGTCATCTGCGAACTTCGTTAGCCAAAGACCTTCTGTGTTAGCCTGTACTTCAGAAAAGTAGATACCAAACAGGAGAGGACCCAGTACTGAACCCTGTGGTACTCCACTTGTCACTGATCTGAAGTCGAATTTGGAGTCTGCTACTTTCACAGTGTTGGTTCTGTCAGTGAGCCAGTTGGCAACCCATCTTGTGACATAGGGATTTATACCTAGTTTAGTAAGTTTATCTATAATTACAGAGTTGGGGATGGTGTCCAAAGCCTTGGCGAGATCTAGATGGGCTGCATGAACCACCTTACCCTCATCTATGGCCCATCTAGATTTAGGTGACATGATCTGCCTTTTACAAACCAAACTGGGTGGGGTCCAGAGATTACCAATGTCTTTTTTTATAAGTTCCACGATGATACGTTCCATGGCCTTGCAGAACAGGCTCATTAGGCTAATGGGGCGGTAGTTCCCGGGGTCCGTGGTGGCTCCCCCTTTGTAGAGTGGGATAACCATCACGGAGCACCATTCAGTGGGCACAAAGCCTGAGGTGAGGCTATGATTGAACACAGTGCTAAGGTGCAGTGCCAGTTCTTTCTGTAGTTCATGTAGAACGCACCCTGGGATGGTATCAGGTCTCATGGATGCTGTGTTCTTGGCTTTGGAGAGTGTGTTTTTTACTTGTGCAGCCGTAATTACAGGAACTTTGCATTCTTTCAGTATAGAGATGGGCCCTTTAGGGGGTGAGAGAGGGGTAAAGTTAGCACTGAGCCTATCTGCCAGGATGTTGGCAATATCAGTTGGTTCTGTATATTTAGTGCCATTGTGCTGTAACTCAGAGTAGATCTGAGTGTTGCCATTGAGATTCTTGACATAGCTATAGAATGCTTTGTGGTTGTCTTTAGAATTAGTGGTGATTTTGTTTTTGTAACTAGCTTTGGAGGATTTTATGAGGGATCTCAGCTTCTTACTGAGGCTCACCAGGGAGTTCCTCCAATCATGAGATTTTACTCTTTTTTGCAACAGTTTCTTTCTTCTGTTGTAGAGTTTGTTTATGGCAGGGGATCACCAGATTGGCTTCCTTTTTTTGGTGGATAGCATCTTGGTTCTTTTAGGGATAGCACGACCCATGCACTCGTGTAAGTGCTTATAAAGTGCATTTGTGTAGGATTCAGCAGTCATACTTCTATTGTCCATCTGCATGGGTGTCATGAAGTTTGTCACTTCTGTCTTAAGAAGCGTGAAGTTGGCTTTGGAGAAATTTTTTATGGTGGTTTCCCTAATGGGGGTGGGGGCAGGATGTGGATGTATAGGGTGATTAGCTTGTGGTCGGATCTGACCAACGAGGAATTGGCCTCTGATGTGGAACACCAGTCACTCATGTTGGTAATGACTAGGTCTAGGATATTGCTGCCCCTGGTGGTGGTGTGAATAAGTTGATAAAAGGCATTGGAATTCATGAATTCCAGAAAACGTTGAGCAAAAGAGTTGGTACATGAGTAGTTTTCCCAGTTAATGTTGGGGTAGTTGAAATCGCCCATTATGAGGGTGTTGGGTTGTACCTAATATTTTCCAGTGTATCAAGAAATGAGGAGTGAGAATTCTGGGGCATGGTGGGGGATCTGTAGCAAGTTACAATTTGGATTGTGGTCTTGCCCAGATTTAGTTGCACTTGGATAATCTTGGATGCATTATGCTGAGCAACTAGCCTGGAGGTGTGGATATACTTAATGAATATGGGCACACCTCCGCCTTTAGTGTTTCAGTCCAGGTTAGGTCGCTGAAAGGTGTGGTATGAATTATAACCTGGTAATGCAGGGGTGCTCTCTGGAGCCTTGAACAAGGTGTCTGTCACTGCACAGATGTCGATGTTCTCCATTTTAAGGAGTGCCTCGAATTAATGCATTTTGAGGTTTAGACTTCTAGCATTGAGTAGCATTACCCTCAAATTTTGCTTGCATGTACCTGTTATGGTGGTGAATTTGTCATTTGAACCTTGCCTAAAAATGGCACTATAAGGGTGGCATGAGCCTTAGCCAGTATCCAGAATCTCAAGGGCAACAGGTGCAGGCCATCTCTGCCAAAGCATCGCGGTCTGTTGACCATGTAACATGGAGGCTTCTTGCAGCTGACTCACAGATATACCTGAGACATTCCCCTTATGCTGCCTTGTGCGGGGACATAGGCAGTCTCTCAGTACTTCATACCTGTGCCTTTTGTGGTCTGCCAGTGATTGCCCAGACTGCATCAGTATTCCATACTACACAGACAACTAATGTGCTGCTAACCTGTATGTACAATTCCAAAGGTGTGTGCAGATGACAGTTACATTTTATGTACTCTGTCTAGGGTACTTCCATCTGTGTACTGTGTGTATATTTGGGCCCACATTCATGGCATGGCCATCTTTCAGATAATGAGAGGTATTGACATCTGAACAATGAGTATGGATGACTGCTGAACTGGGTCTTGCTGGCATGCATTGTGGTTGGCACTGCAGTTGTTTGAACATGGCCCTGTCATCAGCAGTACTAGCCAAATGCCACCGGGACACCACCCCCCATGCCTACATGCTGACGACTTCTACACAATGTGCAACACACAACAACCTAACACACAGAGCCTTGCATATTGTACACATGCAACAATCTATCCTGTAAATTGGGACAGCTCAGGTAATTTGTGCTCCACTGTTTTATTAACCCCACTTGTATATGTTACTGCATTTCTACATAGGATTGTGGGGGGATGGCACACCTGACAACTGTAAACATTTGCTATGATGGTACTGGTATTTCAGGTACTCTGTTGGCTTCCATTTCATTTTGTATTCTGACCTGTCATACAGACTAGAGACATATCAGTAGAGTTCAGATCTTAGGTTTTATTGACCTACATTTCACTTTCAGGCTTCATACCCTTCAGAGCTAACACACAACTGCCTGACCTGTTGTAGTCTGTCTGTGTAGGTCTGAAGGGGGGCTGTTATCCATTGCCATTAATTGGAGGCCTTAGCACAGCCTTTCTTTATGGTCATCTACACCTGTCCTGTTGGCTGAGGCTGTTCTTTGGTATGTGAACCTCACTGACATGTATGTGTGTGTCCTATGGGCACACATTTGGGCCACAATATGTACTGCAGTGGTATTTGTCACTTTGTCTAGTACTTCCTACTTTGTTGACACCAGTATTTGTTATGGATTTCATGCTGCCCATATAAGTGTCCACTATCTGCTGCCATCCCATTCAGCCACCCGACTCCCTTGCATGTTCACATCCATACCATAGCTACAACTAGCAAAACATACTACTCCATTCAGCTATTGATAGGAAAAGTGAGTTAGTTATAGCTGTACCAGTATTGAGGATGGTGCTATGTCGGATGCACATAGTACACTCCCTCTACATGGTAAAGCATGGGTAGTGTCATGTTTGCCATCCCTTTTACTGTATGTGCGAGTCAGAGACAGGTGTCATTCCCTGGATTCCTACCATGTCAGTGTATGAGCTATGAGTTGCCTCTTTGCCAAAGCCTGGGCATACTGGGCATGCCTCCTTCTGCCTGCATGGGCAGGCTCAGGTTGTTCCTCCTCCAAGTCACTCTGTGCCTGTGGTGGCCTTGCAATGGTGGGGGGGCTGTGTGGCCCTCCGCCATGCTGTTCCTGCTGCAGCTGTTTCTGCAGGATCATATTGTGTAGCATGGCACATACAATGAAGATTTGTGTACAAGAGACTCTGACTAATAATGTTCGCAGATAACTGCAAACTGGAAGCCATTATTAAATCCCCAAATGATATGGATATTCTACAAAAGGGCATTACAGAAGCAGATGCTTGGTCCCAGAGCCATGGACTCAAGCTCAGTGCCAAGAAATGTATAGTTATCCCCTTTGGGAAAAAAACATGTACCCATGATTTACTACATAGGCAGCAGTACACTAAACACCAAAAGTGTGATAAGAGACTTAGGGACACAGGTGGACAGTGGCCTCACCTTCAATAACCACATTGCCACAACAGTCAGGAAATCCTTCTATGTGGCACACCTCATCACTAAGGGATTTTCATCCAGAAAAAAGGAGGTCATTGTCCCACTGTACTGATCCCTCATTAGACCTATTATAGAACACAACGCCCCATTTGGTATGTACCTCTCAAGACATCTGCAACAACTGGAAAGGCCGCAGAAATACCTCACTAAAGGAATCACAAGCCTAAAGCAGATGCCCTATGCTGACCATCTAAAAAAACTCCAGCTATACTCTGTCACATATCGTCTACTCAGATGTGATCTCTGCTTAACATTCAAGGCCATGTCAAACCCAGAGCTGTTGGACATGCTACACTTAAAGAAATCCCAATCCCTCAGAACCACACACTCCAAGGATCTAAACCTTGTCATCACAATGAACAAAACATGCTGGAGGGATAGGTTCCTGACCCAGAGACTCCCCAGACTCTGGAATAGACTGCCCATATATGTCAAGCAGAGTGCCTCTTTGGCCCTCTTCAAAAGGAACCTTGATGATTGGATGGGCGATAAGAAATTCACCCCCGGGATCACATCAGTCACCCTGCTAGACAGGGATCCAGGGAAGTAAATATTGTTGGAAGAAATAGCCAGAGAATTGCTATGGCTAGGCTTGTATAGGCCCTAGGATTGATAGCCTAGTACCAACCTATGAACCTATGGACCTATGTAGCTAGACAGGACTACAAGGCTCCACCAGATATGTCCAGGCACTGGAACCGTGACTTGAGCATCCCAAACACACGCTCTGTTATGATTCTCTTCTGTGCGTGTGCCTCATTATGGAGTTCTTGTTCGGGTGTGTGTACATTTCTGATGGGTGTCATCAGCCACAGCCCCAGTGTGTAACCAGCATCCTCCACTAGGTGGCCATATGGGATGTCCTCACTGGCAATCTCTGGTAAAGCTGTGTCATATACCAGATGTGGGAGTCATGATAGCTTCCAGGGTTGCCAGCACACACATTCATTATAATGCCCTGGGCATCACACATGACCTGGCAGTTGATGGAGGGGAAGCCCTTGGGGTTTATGTAGACCCTACCCCACTCACCAGGTGGTGATTTGATGTGTATGTGCATGAAGTCTATAGCATCCACTACCTCAGGGTATTCTGCTCTTTGGTGAAAGAGACGCTTATTGCTGGTCAACGCCTCATGGGTGTTGAGGAAATATATGTGCTCAGTGGCATGTGATGACATGGCATCCAGGAACTGGTGGAGTACCCTGGATGCTGATGCCTGTGAGATCCCCATGATATCCCCAGTTGGCCTTTGGAAGGTACCTGAGGCTAGTATTCTTAAACCTACACATACCTTGGTATCCACTGGGATGGGTTCCCCTCTGTTGGTTTTGTGTATGAGGCATGGCTGGCACAGCTCAACAATTTGCTGTAGGATGTCCCTGTCCACCCTATAGTGCTCCACTATCTCCAGCTCATGTAGCCCCTGGTAGGTTACCCTGGGTCTGTACACTCTCCTCCTTCTCCTCACTTTGGGTTGGTCATCAGCATTCTCATTCACACCACCCTCAGCCTATTGCACATATTGATATATGAGAGTGACAGCAGCCCTTATTATTTTGTTAGTTTTGTCAGGTAAAATTTCCCCATCTTTGTACACCAGTGGTGTAGAGTTTGTGGGGAAAACTAGAGTGAAAGATGTTTGCATAGTTTATAGTAATGTGCTGGGCTGGGCTGCTGCCTGTGTAATTGGCTGATTCTGATACATTTCACCTGCCAGCTATGCTAGTTCTCCTTGATTGCCTTCCTACTGCTGTTTTCCTTTCCCACTGCATTCATGTTTAAGCCTCGAGGGGCGCCGCACATACGCACATACCCAGTGTTCAGATGTGAACAGAGCTGCTATTTCCATTTTTTTTTTTTTTTAAACCCAGTGAGCAGCGTGCACACCCATTTAGGCAATGTAAACACTGCTAGGCAGCCTCAGACACACACCCTTCCTTATCTGTGCTTAGCTAAGGGCAAACACAGGCCACAGAGCTCCAATGAGCTTACAGCATGCATGACACTCCCCCTTATGAGGTCATCTACCTCTTAAGCTTGTACCATGATGCTGCTGCAGTTACACGGTTGGGTGCAACCTAATACTGAGGAGAAATCTGTGATTCAGTATCAGTCCCCTCATTTGCATAAAAAAGACTGCTAATGCATGGTTACAAGACTGACACTCAGCCTCCCCCCTTAGCAATCACTATTCCATGGTATTGCTGTCTTCTGCATGCCATTGACTTTTATGGTAGAATGTTGACTTTGGTTTAAAAGCTTATTTCCAACTTTTTTTTTTTTTCAGGCCGATCCCATTTGCACACCACTGCCCTATGCTTAAATGGTCAAAGTTGGCCAAAAACAAAAGTTACTTTTTATACTTTTGCAACTATTTACCATGCCAATGGCCATCTATTTGGCCACTGGCATGCCTACTACATTGAATACATGTTTTCCTTGGAGCTGTCTTGCCTC
Organism: Protopterus annectens; assembly: GCF_019279795.1. NCBI lineage: Eukaryota > Metazoa > Chordata > Ceratodontiformes > Protopteridae > Protopterus > Protopterus annectens. The sequence goes on along the minus strand of NC_056731.1, from coordinate 622,971,136 downwards.
CATTTTATAATTTGCAGAAATGTATTCAGTTAGTAGCTGAATACATTTCTGCAGGTACACTATTCCTGCACAGATACCTGCCTGCTTCCTGGACCACTAATTCACCTCATTTGTATGTTTTTCACCTGCAAATGGAGTAATTAGCATACAGGAGCTGTGTCCATGCAGGAATAGTGTAGGAGCGCTCGTGCACGTCCTGGGAGCTCATTCCTGGATTGCTCGTCGGCCATATTGTGTGCAGCAGCTTTTGCACTATTCCTGCTCACCGTGCAGAGCTTGCTGAATCTTGGGGAAAATTAATATCCCATGGAAGAGGAACAGGCTTCCTGGGAGGTCTAATATTAAGTATGCATATAAGAAGTTGTTTTGCCTCAAATCTAGAAGCTAGAGGAGGAGAAAAAGGCAAACAAGCAGAGATAGCTGATAAATGGGCCTTAATAGAAGAATAGACCAAATCAGCATTTAGCAACTTACACCAAAGAAACATCTACAGTAAGTGGGTCCAGGTTGTGAGAGATACACCAAATAGAAAACCTCTTCCATTTGGATAAGTAGGATTTCCTAGTAGTAGGTTTCCTGGCCTCCTGTAGGATTTGGAGCATGTTCTGTTAAGACAGGTGTCTATGAAGAATCAAAATCCTATCACCACAGTGTCAGTTGAAGCCTAAACAGGTGGGATGGATGAAAGATCCCTTGTCTTGTGTGATTAGATCCAGCCTGTGAGGTAACTTGTGATGATTGCCCTTGGCTAGCTGCAGAAGTAGAGGAAACCACTGCTTTCATGACCAAGAGGGAGTCACCAACAAGATTTGGGGAGCATCCTGTTGAATTTTGAGCAGGACTTTCAGAATGAGAGGAAGGGGAGGGAATGCATAAGGAAACATCCCCTTCCAAGATAAAGAGAGGGTATCCACCTTCCATACCAGAGGACCCGGGACTCAGGCACAAAATAGACAAAGTTGTCTGTTCGGAGGAGAGACAGAAAAATCTGCTTTAGGAGTACCTAACTGGTGGATAATGTCTTAAAACATATCCCTGTAAAGTATCCATTCATGCGACTGAGTTAAAGACCTGCTTAGAGTGTCTGTCACAATGTTTGGTCCAGAAGGGATATAAGCTGCCTGAAAAGTCACTTGATACTTGACAGCAAGGTCCCACACCAGAAGTGCAAGCTGGCAAAGAAGATAAGATCTCAGCCCTCCCTGTTTGTTGATATACAACATCACTATGGTATTGTCTGTGAAAACCTTGAGAAACCCTGCAGAGAAAAGAGGATGAAAGGCTGAAGAGCCAGCAGAAGAGCTCTCATTTCTTTCACACTGATGTGCTCCTTTTGCTGATGAGGTGACCACACACCCCATACCTTCAGGGAGCCAAATGTTGCCCCCCATCCCATGTCTGAAGCAACTGTGAACAATTCCTGAGAGTGAAGAGGGGAATGAAAAGAACCCCTGGATTTAAAGACAATTGCTGAGTCCACCAGTGACGTTTCTGTCTGACACAAGCAAGAAGAGGAACTACAAAGTGTAGAGGATGAGCATGCTGGAGCCACACTGACTTCAGAAATCACTGGAACTTTCTCATGTGAAGTTTGGCCGGAGGAAGCATGAGAATGGGGGATGCCATGAAACCCAGAGCTCTCAGAAGCTCCCTGGCTGTAACTGAAGTCAGTGGAAGAAGAGTGTGAAGAAAGAAATGAGAGTTAAGGCCTTTGGAGGGGGGCAAGGATGCCTGCAACCCAGAAAGGCATAATCCTGAGAAGGAATCAGACAAGACTTTTTGAAATTTATAGTGAACCTCAGACCCTAAAGAAGGGAAAACAGCAAAATGAAGGTTTTGCAAAAGGATCACTGGAGAGGGCACCTGAATCACCAGGTTGTCTAAGTAAGGAAATATTTAGATCCCTTGAAGTCTGCAAAAAGCAATCACAGGAGCAAGGCATTTGGTGAACACCCATGGAACAGTAGAAAAGCCAAAGAGCAAAACAGAGAACTGGAAATGCAGGAAGCAACAGAGAAATGCAAAAAATTCCTGAAAAGAGGATAGATCAGAATATGGAGATAAGCATCCTTGAGACCAGAGACCCCATATACATAGACATGAGGGAGCAACAGAGGAAACAGAACCCAAAGGGACAACATCCAAATGGAAGGCACTTTTAGAAATGTGTTTAGATGAGCGAGGTCAAGAATAGGTCTCCAGGTGCCCTTTCTTCTGGGAACTAGAAACAGTCTATAGTAAAACCCTTTCCCCCTTTGGGACACAGGCACTCTTGAATAGTACCCTGAGACAAGAGATTTTGAAAAAACTCTGGGAAAAAGGGAATTTGTTCCCAAGGAGGCTGAGGAATGCCCATAAAAGAGGATGGGATTTCCACACCATGAAGTACCCCTGATCAGTGATTGACAGAACCCAAGAATCCTGAGTGATCTGAAGCCAAACAGGAAGAGAAAGAGAAAGGCAAAGAGAAAGAGGAATGTGGCTGGGAAGAGATGAATAGTCACACAGCACCTTGTTTGTCTGGAAAGGAAGACTTCAGAATCCCTGAAAAACTGAGTAGCCCTAGCAGGAGGAGCCCATTTGCCTGTCCTCCTACCTTTAGTAGAAGGGCAGGATTGCCTACAAACAAAGGTAGGCTCAGTTGGGTAATATATCTGAAAGGTATAAAAAATAAAAAAAAATAGGTGCAAAGGATGGAACCTTTCACTCCAACTTCAGTTCATTACTACATAAAATTTAATGCTTTCATCAGTGGTCGTTCTGATTTCATCAGAAGAATACTGCAGCAGTGAATGCAAGGATATCTACCCATACTCTGATGATGTAGATAAGTTCTTGATGAAGCAGCAAGAATCATGCTAAGAGCATAGATAAACAATTATACATAGCGCCAGATGCATTTTTCACACCATATATATGCTGTCTGTCATTCAGATCAATGTATTTATAAACACACATGCATAACCATTTTTAATGTTTGTATTTGTTTTATAAAGCATAGAACATATACAAAGCATATGTACTAACATCATTTCAGCTGTGTGTGTTCTCATTGAAAGTGTCCAGTTTTAAGACTAATCAATATCAGATTTTTTTGAAATCTTCATAAACTTTATAACAATTCTGTGCACACTGTGACTGTCAAATGTGACATTTTATATTTGTACAAGTCAAGCAATATCTAGTGTTAACTTGTGGCACTTCATTGCTAAACAACTGTAAAATATTGCAGATTTTCCGAATAGGTAAGATCCACTAAGCAAATCTCTTTTTGAGATGGTTACATTGTTGCTTTGGAAACAATCCTGTGTTCTGGACATATAGTATACAAGTGGGTATTGCTGAAATCAAACCTTGGTCTGCAAGATAAATCTTAAAGGCAGCCCAGTCACTTAATCCTCTGAGAAATACTGCTAGACAATGTGTACATTATATATAGTATAACGTTTACTGTTGGAATGCAGAAAATGAAACCGGCAGGCATCTTGATGTCATAAATTGTACTTCCAGATATGTCCACATCATAGGCTGCAGAAGAAACCCAAGAACAGAAGCTGTATGCATGTAATGAAATTGAGAATGTCTTTTAACTGCATCAGAGAGTCTCATTGTTTATGCCATCTATGCTGTTGGTTAAGAAAATGACTCATTCAGAAACTGAAGTCTTTGAGGTGCTTCACTAGAATAATAAACCTGGGCAGACCCCAGTACAACACTTTCAGACTGTCAGCATTTACTTACTTCTTAGCTGTGCTTAGTATTAGTATAGCAACGTATTATCAAATTCCATTGTTATATAAATATATATGGCTCTATGTCAGTTGATCGAGTTTTCAGAAACTCAAAATTCGTATTGGTGAGACAATATGATTGAATTTCTGAAAACTTGAAAATCTAAAACAAAAATAAAACACAAAAAAATCTTTTTTTTTTATGATTTTGCAGGTGGGCAAGCCCCACTGCACCCCCATACTCCCTGCTAATTATATATACCAACTCTGAGATCGCACTACATTGAAGAAAATGGTAACTTTTCCAACCCTCACTGTACCGTGTTCTACATTCAAAAGCTTCAGGTTTTCAGAAATTCGATCATATCATCTCACTGATATGAATTTCAGCTTTCTAAAAACTTGATCAACTGGTAAGGATCTATATATATATATATATATATATATATATATATATATATATATACACACATATATATATATATACATATATATATACATATATATATATATATATATATATATATATATATATATATATATATATATATACATACATACATATATATATAGAGAGAGAGATACTATTGTCTTACAAAGCTATACTAATCTGATTTTCAATCAATGGCTTACTTCTCCAGTGAACTCATAATTTTAGTAATAGTTCTTTTAATCTGCATATGACTTTGACTGTAGATATGGCTTTTTATACATAAACACCATGCAGAACTGGCAGGGCTGCAGACAGATGGTTCGCAGGTTTAAGGAGTAAAAAACAAAAACATAGTTTATGATTAGATTACATTTCAACAAACTGAGATTTCATGTGGCTACTAATATAACCAACACTCTTCTATGATCAGTATTATAATATAATTTCACACAAAGCAGGGTAGCTTTCTCAAAGTTTCACTTAAGTACAGATACAGAAAAAGAAATATGTCAACAGAACAATTAAACCCAAACAAAACAAATTAACATTCTAGGAGTTACTTATGACTTTCAAATTCTTGCAACTAATGAAATCAGAAATACTTCATGAAACAAAAAATGTTTGTACATTGATTGATTTACATCTTTTAACTCACCATTGTTTTTTTCCCACCTCATAAATATGTAAACAATCTCCAGTCATTGCTGAGTAAAGTGTAGAGACAAGAAAAAACACACTTCTGGATCACAAAAATCCAGTCGAAGTCTCCACAAAAAACAAATGAAGCAGCACAAACTGGAAAGATATGATTGAGGTGTGTATTTATACTGGTTTGTGCTTTACAATATTATTCCATGTGAAGGCGAAGGCCGAGGTACCAGAATCCAGTAAAGAAATTATTCTTCTATCTTTCCAGTTTGTGCTGCTTCATTTGTTTTTTGTAAAGTGTAGAGACACCCTGAAAGCAGTGTACTGTCATTGCCAATGTGTCTCTTTTGCAAAGACCATCTGATTACCCAATTCCAGAGCACCACCCTTGCTGTTTGCTCATTGATCTGTAAAGTACTTTATCTGAGTTTATGTTCCTTTTGTGTCTCATTCTCATCGGTTAAGCTTCAGTCTATAATCTTACATAACTCTGTCCTCCTCTCACTTCCATTACGGGTAGAAGCATGATTATCATAACAAGTCCTTAACTATGTCTTGACCTCATGCATGTAACTCTTATCACTTTCAAATCTACACTTCTTTCTCACAGCTTAAAAAGATTTCCAGACTCACCCAAAGACAACTTAATGATGATCTAACTGGATGGGCATTTACTGGCCTAATTTACCATTGATTCCATACAACAGAATATTACCTTCCAGGTCTATGATGGCTTAATTTATAGTCTCTAAACCCAGAATGTTCATTGTTCTCTTTTATACATCCCCCCAATAACGTAGCATTGCATTTCTACCTATATACATTGTGCATTTTACATCCCCTGGGCTATGCCTGAAAAAGGAACCAGTGTGGTGAAACTGACTCACATGTTTACATAATTAAATAACAAATGTGAAATGATTTTATTGGTTTTTACAGGAAACTTCAGCACTACAGAGAAACCAACTAGAATTTCAAGAAAATACTATAGTCTCAAAAGTTTTTTTTTTTAAATAGCTTAGTAAAATCTTGATGGTTGCCTTCAAAGTAACAAAACAATATAAAATAGGATAAAAACTTTTTTTTTTTGTTAACCTGTAATAGCAATAGTAAATGGAGGGATGTGCCAGGAAAATAGGTTATGTATATAAACAAATGAATTTTATAGCAGTTAACTTGAAATTGCAGAATTGGGCAGATCTCTTGTGTTAGTTACGGTTATAGTAACTGTCTCACTTGGGTTTGCAGGTACTTTCTAGGCTATTGATCCATTGAGGATCTTGAGAAGGTCAGTAAGGCATTCCAATTACATTTTTAACCTTTGTGATTTAAGTATGAGTAACTCAGAGCTGGTCAGAACATTTATGTTACCCCTAACCAAAAGGACAAGGGGTACATTTGTGGTTTTCCATCCATTTGTCCAGATTACATCTGAATAGGCTAAGGGAAGAACATTGCTTTATATGGAGAGGAAGATGATTCTAAAGGAGTTGTAGTCTCTCTGATACATACCCATCCCTCCATTGTGTTCCATTTAAGTTATAAGACAGGAAGATCTCTTAAGCTGGTGAATAGAGATCACCCATCAGTAGTCTGTATTATATTGAGAAAGGGACAAGACTTTCAGAAAGTCATTGTAGTTTTTATGATTTAGACCCTTGATATTCTTGTTGAGAAAGCTTTGTGGTCATTCAAGTTATGTTAAGTGTTTGGACAGTTACATACTAAAGAGAGCCTTATACTCAATGATCAGCCTAATAAGGACAGATAAACTGAAATGGTCATATCCCTGGACTTAGACGCCATACTCTTACTAATGAGATACACAATAAAAATGACATGGAGGCATGGTGATTGAAGGACAGTTTGTTGTCCAGATAAGTTCCCAGGGCCCTAACTACTGAGTCAATTTTTGGGGAGGTGTTGTTGATGTGATAGATACTGGGGACATCATGCTTGCCAAAATAAACTATTATACGTTTTTGGCATTTAATTTTACTCTGTAGTAATGACATGAGCTATTTGTTTGAGAAAGGCCCTATTGGAGGATCTTGTTGTCCTCTGGAGATTTTATGCTGACACCAAGTTTACAGTCATCTGCAAACTTGGTCAGCTACAAACTCTTTCATTACCTTTGACTTCTGAGAAGTAAATGCCAGTGAGGAGTGGCCCAAGAACCAAACCCTGGGGTACACCATAAGTGACAGGTCCCTTGGAGGAAGATGAGCCATCTACCCTGAATTTCCTGGCTTCTATTTGTGAGCCAATTTGCTATCCAACAAGTTACATAGCCATTAATGTTTAGCTGGGATAGTTTATGAAGACTATCTAAGTGTGAGATGGTGTTGAATGCATTTGTGAGGTCTAGATATGTGGTGTGTTCTGATATTCCCTCATCCATTTCTTCAGTAATCTTCTTGAAGAAGCCAACCAGGTTAAGCTGGCAGGACCTGTCCTTGACAAAACCAAACTGGATTGAGTCAAGAGTTTGTAGTTTGCCTGCATATTTTTTTTAATAATTATATAATGATCCTCTCCATAGCCTTACAGATAAGGCTGGTCAGACTTATGTATCTTTAATTACATGGTTCCATTGATGCCTCATCTCTGTGCAGGGGGATGACAACTGCTGTTCTCCATTTGTCCACAAAGCCTGTTTGGAAACTGATACTGAATAGCCCCTGTAGTGGGTTTGACAAGTCCTGATTCAGGCTGGTCAGTAGGTAGTCTGGTATATTAACCCACCCCAAAGAAGCAATGTTCTTGGTCTTCCGCAGTGTCTTGAGGACTTGTTCATGCATGATTTGAGGGGGGTATAGATGTGGGTATGTTATCTGGGAATGCAGGGGAAGAGCGAGACAACATTAGGGGTAAATATATCTGCTAGTAACTGGCTATGTCCTCAAGGTCTGAGTATGGGATATCATTTACTATTATCTCTGTGCAGAGTCTGACATTGCGTCTGAGGTTTCTAACAATGTTAAAGAAGGTTTCACGGTTTTCTTCTGCCTGGTAGATATTTTTACCTTTTATCTAGCTTTGGTTGATTATGAAATGGAGTTCCTTGTTAAGTTTATCAACAGCATTCTTGACATCTTGATAGCTACTTTATTATTGCACGCAATGATTTGTTTCCTTTATTGTTGAGCCTGTCTGTATTTGGGTTTCACCTTCATTTCTAAATCTGGCATGATATTTGCTTCAAAGGGGACAGATGCATCTATGCAGCCTTTCACATGTGCACAGAATTTGATGGTAAAGGATTCTGCATATGAAGTGGGTTCATCAGGTTGAAGAGGGATGTTGAATTTAGCAAGGTCATCACTCAGGTTTTGTAGATTAGCCTTCATATAATCTCTGAATACCTAGGTCTTTTAGGATGGTCACTGTTTCAGTTTTATGTTGAATACGACTGATATATTGTCCAGTTTGAGGAGAGAGGACGATACAACTGGTGTGGAATAGAACTCCCCCATGTTGATGAGGATAAACTCCAGGATACTGTCTCACCTAGTCAGAATACAGATTAAGTGGTTCAGGGATTTTGTATTTATGATATTCAGAAAAGTGTAGGCATACATGTTAGGGGTTGTATAAGTCTCCCAGCTGATAGAGAAGCAGATGAAGTCTCCTAGGAGAATGGTGTATGGCCTAATGCACAGGGACGGTATACTACTCAGGTAGGAAATATGGGGAAAGAGGACATAGACATAATTAGCTATGATGTGTCAAGGGTGTTTTTAATGGTAAGGTGGACGTGGAGGAGTTCTAGGTCATTATTTTGGCTAACGAGCCTAGAGGTGATATATTGTTTTATGAATGTAGAGACACTGCCCACTTCATGGCTTCATATAATGTTGTAGGTCTGAAAATGTGGTAGGTGTTGAATCCCTGCAATGATTGTACCTAATCTCTGTGACAATGTGTATAGCAATACAATTCAGGGTAAACAGTGATAGTAGGGCTTGAAGGTTTTTTTTTTTAAGGCTCCTAGCAATGAACAGCAATACCTTTATGTTATATTTTGTTTTGTTATGTCAGAATCCTTGAAGGACTAACAGTGCCTAAAAAGGCACTATGGGGAGGACAAACATTTAGCCAATTTATGAATGCCTTACGGAGATAGGCACAGTCCATACCTGGCAAAGCAATTAGGACTGTCTGTCACCCCTACCCCCTCCACACATCAGGCTGATAGATACTGGACGTCCTTTGAATGACACCAGAAGAACAGCTAACTGTTGAAGTAAATTATCTTGTGTTTGTACTATCACTTAGTAAAAGACACCATGATCAGGCCTGTGAGATGGGACTTGGTGTGGTCACAGGTTGTTTCTAGGCATGCATTCCAGGTAACTATTGAAGAAATTAGTTCAGTTTCCCAGCTGCTTCATGGGATTGTTTTGTTAAGTAATTTACTTAGAGTCACACAGTAGGCAATTGGGGGCTGAGGGTATCAAACCCTGGACTACAAGAAGTAGCTTCTTAACATCTCAAAGCCTTAAATACTCTAATCTAATTACTTACACAAGAGAGATAGCCCTTCTGACTTTCAGAAAGAATAGTAAGCTATAAAAAAGAAACTTTCGAAAGTGCAATTAATGAACTAGCCGAATTCACCTGTCCACAGAGAAGGCCTTGGCAAATACTTGAACAGAAGCTATAGGTCTTACAATCAGAAACTGGGAAAATGTCCTCTTTTAAAAATTATATGCCAGAAACTTACTGGGCAGAAAATAATTCATTTTAGGGTGCAGTAAAAACCCAACTCCACAATAGTAAATAGAGTTCTTGGCATGGCCATTGCATTGACCTATATCTATGCCCTCTGGAAAGCCCACTGAAAAGCAAAATTCAGATTTAGTGCAGAGGCAGCAGAAAATGCATTATCCTTTTTGTACCCACTGCTGACACAATATGAACACTTAATTATGATAAAAAATGCATTTGACAGGAGAATCAGAATCAGAATCACATTTATTGGCCAAGTATGTATGCATACAAGGAATTTGACACCGGTTTGACTCTCCAAGTATGAATTACACAAATGACATACATACAACTATTAAGAACAAGACAAATGACATACATACAACAAGGCAAATGACATGCATGCAACAATTTAGATATATGCCTTACATGTAATATTTATTATACTTTTTTTCTTAATCAGCTGAAATTAATACAATTTAGATAAACTAAACAACAGTGTTTGCATACTGTTGTCTGTGTAATGGGCAATGTTTAATCAATTGCATTTCAACTAAGTGCATATGCAATATGTGTAGATAAACAGTTTTAGCTTGTTAGGTACATAAGATGATTGCTTCAATTAATACATGCTAACTACATAAAAAAACTCAGAGCCATCTTCATGTTTTATATATTTTTATGTTTATTTTATTTTCACACAGTAGAAGCATCTAAACTGACTATCCAGAGAAACTAATTTCATATTATTGCTGGTTCTTATCACGGGTGCAAAACATGTTATAGCCATACCCTTTTCACTGACTTCCCAGGGTCTTTTACTCATGGATCATATCTAGTGTGCCTCACTTCAGTGACAAACATCAGTTAGATTAGTTAGCAATTAATGCACTGCATTGCATTTCCAGCTTATTTGGTATTTAATAAGGAGCTTATTTGAAAACTTCAGGAAAAGCCTTACTCTAACCCCTTTTTGAGAGTGAGGTAATGTTTATTATTTTTAAAGCAATTACACATAACCTAATAGGTAAGCCACGGTGGTACAGTGGTAGCGTTGTTGCCTCATAGCAAGAGGTTCTCCTGTTCGATTCTCGGCTGGAGCACCTTCTATGTGGAGTCTGCATGTCCTCCCCGCATTCGGGTGGCCTCCAAAAGACATGCGTGGATGGGCGTCAGGCTGGCAATGCAGCACCATAAAAATCAACTGCCAATCATTAGCAGACCAGAGTTCTGCTGTGGCAACCCCTAACCGGGAAAAGACAAAGATGCACATAACCTAATAATTCCAAATTATTTTATTAATAAATCATCTAGAATTAAGTAGACATGCCTTACCAGTAAAAGTCTGTACTCACTGCAGATTCATCCATGGTTAAATATGAGGCAATTTCACTTTCCTAAATAAAGTCTCTAGTTATGATGGCCCTACAGTATGTTATATATTATATTTTAGTACTGCATTGTATTGTTGTAAATATTAGGTGGGAGATTTCCAGTGACTGTTGATATTTTTTGCTAAGTTATTTTGAAAACATCAGAGATGCATTTCAAGTTACCAGATTTGGTTTGAACCTGTGGCTACCTGTCATCAGCTGTATCCAAGATCCCTTCCTTGATAATCATCTCCCACATCCCTGGCACCTGTCCTACTTAACTCGCTTATTGACTGGGACCCTTCAAGCAGGCAATACTCAGTGTAAGTGATTAGGAAAGTGGTCAGAGAAAAGGTTATGGCATCATGGTATAATAGCATCCTGCCAGCTGAAGAGTTTTTATTTATGTTGCACCCACTGTCCCCCCAATACCTACTGTGTACTACATAATGCATATGCCACCAGACTACAGTCCTAAGCTGAAATGTCCATGACTCCCCCCAGGATATGTAAATCAGCACAAATGTCACTCAGTACTTGCACTCCTGGTTGACTTCTCAGGTACTAGGTTCATTAACTGAACTCACATTGCTTAGGTTACAGTCAAGGTTTTGTCCTTATGCCCCATGGAACCAGTCCTAATTATCAATTTTAATGGAAATTGCACCAAAATCACTGATGTAAGTCCTACTTTCAAACCAATTCCTAAAGACCTTGGTCTTGAGACAGCCTCTTACAGAGTGCAATAAACATTTTTTAGCCACAATGTCTGTACACAACACAGATTATAAAGTGAATATGCAGAATGTTTTCATCCTGGTATTGGAAATATTGTGTCTATATTAAAAGTCCAAATTTTACTTACCCAAATACCTAAACGCTGACACATATTCCACGAACCACAAATACACCGAACACCCTAAACTGTGAAATTCAAAAACTCGAACCGTCATAGTTGTCCCACCCCACCGCCTGCTACATACTACCTACACAAACAAACTAAATAAACCACATACATACACTAACCAAAACCCTACTTCTAACCCTAAACTAAACCCTGCTTCTAACCCTACACTAAATCTTGCATATACCACCATGTATGCACTTACCTTAACTGCACCCTAACCCTAAAATCTGTAACTATCGCACACTTACCTTAAGAAGCTATACCCAAACAAACTAAATAATCCACACACATACACTTAACAAAAACCCTAATTTTAACCCTACATTAAATCTCACATACTTTACCATCTATGCACTTACCTTAACCCGCACCCTAACCCTAAGCTCAGTAACTATTGCACACTTACCTTACAGAGCTATACCACAGAAGGGCCAACCATGACAATTTGATGTTTCAGATTTCACGCTTCAGGACGATTGAGTTTTTTCTCGGTTCGATGAAGACGTGTCAGCATTTAGGCATTTGGGTAAGTAAACCTTTGTGCTTTTAATATAGACCCAAAATATTGACACAAAGAAAACCAACAAACGAAAACCTGCAATGAAACTGATTAGTTTCAGTCTGAGGGTTTGTGTTTAAAATGGAAAAGTCAGATAGAGAATGAATGCTAATTTAAGTGAATTAACAAAAAGCAAGACAATACCCTTCATTTTTTCATCTCACGTTTACAATAAGTTTATTGTAGTTCCTGCAAAGCAGAGGTCATCTCCACTTTTCTGGAAAAGAGCAGACGTTGTTAACCTCTTCAGATCCTGTCATTCATACTTCCATATGGATAAGGAAAAGCATACGTTCTGACCAAGATCCTGACTTATCTAATTTAAATTAAATCAACTAAATCATGAGGAGTTTGCTTTTCCCCTTAAACTTTGCACCAAGAAATACAACAAAGTAAATATCAAATGTAAATAAGGAGACTGCAGTCTGAGTTTGAATCACATGCTTTTACAGTGGTTAGAGACATTTAGAAAATACTTTTGGTCACTGTTTATTTCATTAAGTTTGGAAGAGTTACCCTGTGACCAAACATTTAGTGTTGCTTTTTAATCCTACTGAATAAACCTGCATAATGTCTGAAATCATTTTGAGATGCACTACTTCTGTCATTGAACTCTCTCTGAACATCTGACTCAGTTTGTCTTTTTCATATAGTTCATACTTTATTAAAATATGATACCCTTTATATTATACTGCAAGCTATAGCCATTTTTGCACAGAATTTAATTTAGTGTAATGTCTTCCTGATTGCTTTACAACCTTGAAAAGTTGTAGTCTCTAGGGATAACTACTCACTCCCCATCTTCTAATGTACATCTTAGAGATTACCTTCTTAATTCAGTTCAGTGTTGTGGGGGAGATGGACCTTAGTCTTTTACTCAGTAGGTACAAGGCAAGTGAACTAATCCTGAAAGGGATGCTGGCCTCTCACAGGATGCACACACATACAAACACACACACACACACACACACACACACACACACACACACACACACACACACACACACACACACACACACACACACACACACACACACACACACACACACACACACACACACACACACACACACACACACACACACACACAAACACACAGATGCACACTTACCCCAGAGGCACATAATGCACTCATATAATGTTGGGTTCCAGTAAGTACAAATTAAATCCAGTGCAGAGTCTTGGTACATACATGTTAAATGCAAGGTTTCGGTAAGTACCTCTTAAATGTAGGGTCTCAGTAACTACACGTTAAATGTAAGGTCTCAGTAAGTACATCTTAAATGAAGGATCTTTGTAACTATTTGGAAACTGTTGGGTCTCAGTAAGTAGATCTTAAAAGAAGGGTCACAGTCAGTACATGTTAAATGTAAGGTCTCAGTAAGTACATGTTAAAGGTAGGGTTTCAGTAAGTACATGTTAAATGTTGGGTCCAAGTAAGTATATGTTAAATGAAGGGTCTCGGTAAGTACATGTTAAATGAAGGGTCTGGGTAAATACATGTTAAAGATAGGTTCTCAGTAAGTACATGTGCATGTTAAATGCAGTGTCTCAGTAAGTATATGTCAAATGAATGGTTTCAGCAAGTACATGTTAAATGTAAGGTCCCAGTAACTACATGTTAAATGTAAGGTCCCCTAGCTACATGTTAAATGTAAGGTCTCAGTAACTACATGGTAAAGGAAGGGTCTCAATAAGGTCATGTTAAATGCTGAGTCATAAACAGTAAAAGCTAAAAGCTGGTTTTCCATAAGTATGTGTTAAATTCTGGATCTAAGAAAGTACACATTAAAAGCAAGCTCTCAATTAGTGCATGTTAAATGCAGGGCTTCAGTAGGCATCTGTTAAAGGCAGAGTGTCATTAAGTACCTGTTAAATGCAGGCTCCCAGTAAGTACAAATTACATGTTTGGTCTTGGTAAGCACTTGGTAAATGCAGGGTTTCAGTAAGTACATGTTAAATGCTGGGTCCTAGAAAGTACATATTAAATACAGGGTTTCAGTATTTACATGTTAAATGCTGGGTCCCAGTAAATACATATTCAATTCAGGGTTTCAGTAAGTACATGTTAAATGCTGGGTCCCATTAATTACATATTATTCAGGGTTTCAGTATGTTAGTGTTAATTGAAGGGTCTCAGTCTCAGTAAACGTATATAAGATGTTGGACACAGTGCAGCATGCAGCCTTTCACAGGCCTCCATTATAAGCCAGCCGGTTATATGAATCAGAACAGACTAAAACTGTGAAGTATGTGCCAAGAACTCTTGGAAGCAAGTGTTGGTTTCCTGCTCTGTTGCCCTTTTACTTAGTCTGTATGACAAGAGAGCAACAGCAGATGGACCTGCTTTTCAGTACAATAACATTTTTGCAGTTTTTTATGTTGGAAAATTATGAAAATGTATGTACTGCAGTTCAACATTATCAAATCTCAAAACACACTCACTGTACCATTTAACTGTTTAGTGCTATTCCTTATATGGTACTGCTCCTTGATTGTACTGCAGTGCATATCAGAGAGAGAGAGAGAGAGAGAGAAAGGAGAGAAGGAGAACAAAGCAACTTATAAAATCAGCTCAAGCCAGCAGAAAAATCTGACCATTGTGTCAACGTGTCTTGTGATACAAAAGTAACTGAGTTATTGTGTCCTGTGTGCAGAAGAACTAAACAGTATCACCACAAAAATGTTTAGCTTACGAGTATACTTTTATGATGCTTAGAACAAGTATGCATGACTACCCATCTGATATTACTAAAGCACATTGGCTACCTTTACCAGTAAAGCTTCTGCAAATGATGCATCAATGACTGTTACTTACAGGTGCAAAGAAAACGTTAGTGACTGCTTTCTAATATGATGGCAAGTAAGAAATTATGAGTCCCTTCAACTCTAATGCTATTGTAAACACTTTGACTATAAATAAAGCAGTCTTGCAGGTTTTATCATCCAATGTACATGATAAAATGTACATGAATGTGTACATATGCACCCTACCTATATCACTCACTGTCACCATAGACATTTTGATAAGCATTTTGATGAATACAGCTTTACATCACTTTAAATATACTGGAATTTAAAATAAAATACTTGATCTCCCCTGTTCACTTTTTATAACTTTTTTTTTTTTTTACTGTGATCCAAAGGAGACTAGTCATCTATTTATTTATTTCCAATTTGCTAATCAGGTAGATGGGCTAGGCAACAGACCCTTTTCAGCCATGACCCAGGCTAACCTTTCCTTCCTGTACTAATGACTGACCCATTATTCCTGCATGCAGGGCAAGAGATGGTCATCTCATTCCCATGTGCATGGAAGCAGCCCTACTGCCCCTTTTGTTCTGTGAGTCAGCTGACAGCTCATTCACTTCCTGTTGAGGTGAGAAGTGTGCATGGAGTGGGGCCGTCATAGTGACTGGGGTGGCTATGTGCCTCTAACACCCATTCCTGTGATGGACAGTGGCTGTATTTATGCTATACTCTGGAAGGGGGCATGACTCCTACATGAGCCTTTCAGTTTGAAAAACAGCAGGCAACCCACTGCATCCCTATAAGTTAGGTCCTTCTGAGTATCCTAGTTTGCTCAGTAGAGTCAGCATTACAATAGGTCAAGAAGTCTCTTTCCACAAAGGATGGGCAACCTAGCATCCACTACTCTCTGCAATGTCCCCACTTGGCCCTTCCAGCTTTCTAAGATGCTAACTGAATGCAGGTCCCTCTGGTGTGTAGTCAGAGCTGTATCACTCTGTGTCACACAGCTGGAGCTTCTTTCATTTCCACTATCATCCCTGAGCATGTTCCTTTAGTGATGATATTTTATTACTACATTCTTTCTTTCTTGCACCCACATTATTCCTCATAATTACCTCATCTACCCTCCTATTCTCACTCCTGTTTTCATCAAGCTTATTTGACCTTTGTCTGCAGTCTCCTGTTTTGGCATCTTCATCCCCCTTCATCAAGAACATAGACACTAAGATCTTAGGTTCTCCTCTCATTAGCCTATGGTCTGAATGGATAACTGCACTAACATGCTAACTTTGTTGCTGCCAGCTTTTCAGATTTTTCTTCTGCTGATACATCAGTTCTGTTTAAACTTTGCTTTTCTTTTTGCAGGTTGTACAAGCTACCAACACTTTATATTATGTGTTTTACTGTAATGGATTATGCCATGGCTGAAAATGGTGCTTTGCATCAGCCCAACAACCAGCTTAAATTAATGACTCGTAAATGAGGTTGAAACAGAAATCATCATTCTTTATGCTCTTTGATTTGAATTTCCCTATTCTGTTTTTATTTTTCCTTTGACCCTGTAATACAAAGAATAATCATTAGTTGAGCTGCATGACTTTGTTGTGCCTAATTTAAATTGTGCCTTATGACCCAGTTATAATTTCTAACAATGCTGAAATGTACATGTGCTTGTTTCATAAGTCTGTTGATTGTCTTGTAATACCATTTGCACCACATACTTTTTAAATTTAAGATGTATGAATTATTTAATATTAGTAAACATATTTAATCCACAATGTTTGACATGATTTATTGTGTCCAACTAAACTATTTTCATAGATAATATTAGAGAATGCACCTTGTGTGAGTAAATAATCTAATGAATTGTGCTGTAATTATAAATCAATAATTAGTGATAGAGGGGCACAGATCAAACAAACAATGTGAAACAGCAGGAACATAGCTTTCTAACTTAATGAGGTAAAACATTAGGAAGAGAGGTAATATACTATACAGCAACTCACAATGGGTGGCAAAAACACACAGGCACACAGAGTCACAGAAACACAGAGACACAGAGACACAGAGACACACACACGCACACGCGTGCACACACACACGCGTGCACACACACACACACACACACACACACACTCTTGATCCAATCTAAAATTAAAATACAAGTTCTCAGTCTTGAGTGACAAACATTCACAGTTACTGGAGGAGATTATGTGTTTTGTTTCAAGTACACTTAGTTTTTTTTTTTTACATATTACTTAACCATATAGATTTATCTATTGATTGTTAATTTTTGCTTGAGTGCCAGATGAGGCTCCTTTTGTACCATAGAATGTGATTGATATAAATTAGGTCAGATTTATGTACGAAAACTTACAGGAAGGACATTTATTCAGAACTAAAGATCCTACTGAAAAGGCTTGGGCAGGCTGCCATGCACTTGATATTGAATTCTATGCTGCTTGCCAAACACATGCAACTAAGGAGGTAAAAACTGTCTGAGCTTCTTCTTTCAAGATGTACAAAAATTGATTGCTTGCACCTGTCCACGATACAGAAGAAAATCAGCTCATAAGTCTTGTATATCTTTAAATCTTAACAAAACAATAATATAAGTGAAACTAAAGAGATGCAGCTGCTAATCTACTGAAGAGAAATATTTTGTATATTTGAGTCCAGGCATATATGCTTTAAAAAGGCTTAAGGATGTTTTCATTAAGTGAATTATAGTGACAGCTTAACAAAAGACATAATGCAGGTAAGATAACCATATTCAGTAGCATTTCTACAGGACAGCAATTTCCATAATATTTAGCAACATGAATTCACATCCTGAAAGAGCTGTCAGTCAAACATAATCTAGTTCTATGACTGGTTTACAAGTGAACCTGACAGGAGAATACTGTAGAAAAGTCTTCCTGGACTACAGCAAGGCATGTGACTATCTGATTTACAAATAAGCTGACAGCAAAACTGGAGGAGTAGGAGTTAGAATCAACACTAGGGAAATGGATAGCTGCATGGATTAATGGTAAAACACATAGGGTTCTAGTAAGAGGAACAAGGTCAGAAAGGGAAGTGAATATTGGAGTACCTTATGTGTCTCTCCTAAGCCGAATACTGTTTGGTGTGTTTGTCTCAGATATTTCTGAAGGAATAGAGAACAGAATCAACATATTTCCTGATGACACAAAGATGGGTACAACAGTGGAGGAGGGGGAAGAGTCTAGCAAAGGATTTGCAAAGGATGAGCAAGTGGGTATATGGTAGCAGTTGAGTTTCAGTGCAAATGCAAACACAGTATTATAGCAGGGCTGCTATAATCCAGGTATGAAGCAAGAGTTTGGAGGACTCAAACTAATGGCAACAGCACAGGAAAAGGATATGGGGTGTTGATCATACTTGGATTGGACAATTAGGAGTGAGTGAGGTGGGCAGAGTAGGGCTTGACAGAACACTGGGGTGTATCCTCACAAGGACAGTGTCCTGAAACAAAGAAGTAATGCTTTCACTCTACCAGTGTTTTTGCATGCAATTCTGGGAAGGCATACAAGGAAAAGAACATCAGTCTGCTGGAAGGAACTCATCAAAGCTTTCAGAAACATCCATGTGATGGAAGGGAAAGGAAGATGAGCAGAGATTAGAGATCTAGTACTCCTTTCACTTGAAACCATCATAGACATGAGGATATGACACTGGCAAAGAAGATTATGTCAAGGAAATGTGAAAGGGTTATTCTAAACATGAAGTACTGGGGGAGAAATAGGATAAGCAGGTTGCAGATTGCAGAGGCTCACTTATCCCTGCAGCTTTAAATATAAGTTTTCACAGAGAGGGTTGTAGAGTCATGGAATGGATTACTACAATGGATGGTATAGAGGGAATTAAGTAGGCATTCAAGAGTGCATGGGACAGGAGGAAAAAAGGTAATATGGTTGGTGAAAATGAAGGAGGGAGTATATGAACAGGCAGTCAAGTAAACTTATTTTCTCTTTCTGTCATCAAGCATATATAATGTAGATTTTAAGCATGATTAGCTACCTAAAAATAGGGGTCCATTTAAGATTTAAGTTACTGACAGGGCAAAAATGCAATGTAAGTATGTCACTGGCTGTCCCACAGCCAATATGCTGTAATGGAAGAGTTTGCTTCTGCCATTTTGTACTGAAATGTTGTTACAGATCTTTTACATAGAGGTCTGATTGCCATGAAACTTATTTAAGAAAGAGTGGACAACATTACCAGCTACTACCCTACAATTGGAAGGCTTATTAAGGCTTCAAACGTGGTATAGCTGAGCTCTCAGACATCATACAAACAATGCATAAAATGCTTATTTTAATTAAATATAGAGAATTGTCCTGGATAAGTAGGGTAGTAGCAAGTACCTTACTTATGAGATGGGAAAAGTCTACTGCATATATGTTCTGCTGTCCTCCTCTCTCCCTCTCTTTCTCTCTCTCTACATAGATAGATATATATATATATATATATATATATATATATATATATATATATATATATATATATATATATATAGATGCACACACACACACACACACACGCACGCGCACACACACACACACACACACACACACACACACACACACACACACATAACTGTTATATTATTTGTCACCGCAAGCATTTAATGATTTATTGTAATAATCATCATTGGTGCAGTTGGTCGATTTATGTTGTGGTCAAACTTCATTAGCACAACCATTACAAAATTAAGGAATTTTTCCCCATTGCAATATAGTTGTGTGATCCAGGAGTAAGTATATTTAGATTTTATGTGGGGGTGTATTTGAGCCCCCATGTTGGGGGTGCAGGAGGCTAAGCTCCCTTGTAAAATGTATTCTTAGTTTCTCTTTTGGTAAGCACACGTGTGAACTGTTGGTTTGTATTTGCAATTACTTTACTTTGATTATTATAGCTGTCAATGGAAGTAATCAACAATTAAGTTGTTTGATGTTTTCTGTTTTGAACATTCTAATTGATTATTATTCACTATAGACTCATAGATAGATAGATAGATAGATAGATAGATAGATAGATAGATAGATAGCTAGCCACAGTGGCCCTTATCATGTTTGAAAAGGATACTAGCCCACTTAGTTAATAAATGAAACATATGATGTAATAGCAATTAAGTCCAAATTTATTCATATATATTGCATTATTCACAGTAAAAAACGCACACCTGCTAATAATGGAAACTAAATGTAATGCAACATGAGAGAGTGCAAAGTGAAGTGAATCTGAATGCGTTTGTATGAAATACTTTTCTATCTTCCTTTGACAATTCTTATTAAAATTAAAATTTCAGATTTATGTACGTACACTCCAGTGCAAACTTCACCTATGACTGTCAGTTTTCCCTTATAGTCTTACAGGGACTTGGTACTGAAATTGACTTAGCTGGTTTACCTCGATCCTTAGAGGAATGTTTGGTGACAATATCTTTATACTGACAGTAATGTCACCTTTCTGGAGAAATATATGTTTTTACTTTTAATGTAATTCCATCTTAGGACAGATGTGTCCTAGGTCAGTACTCACCCAGAAAAGAATTAATAAAAACACCCCTTGAAGAAAGAATATAATGCAACTTGGTGATCTAGCATATTCTAATGGTCATGTATGGTGTGGTGTCCTTATTCAAAAGGTTAGATTTAAGTAACTGTTTAGCATTTTAATAAAATCAGATTATGCTTTTATAAGCACAGATAATGGAATAAGTTTCTGAGTGGCAGTTTAGAATTCTGATATTTATTTTTCCTTTCTGAACATTTCAAATGCTTGAATGTATTACTTTTAGAGATACATAAATACTGGTTTTAGTTCTCATGTAATATTAACATCATAATATAGTTATGATTTTATGTACCACCTATTTGCCTGTCAGAGAAAAATGATGAGTAGAATTTGAACGGAATCTAATGACACAATTAAAAGTAATTTGCTGAAGTTTTAATAAAGTAACATTTGTGAAAGCCAAAACGTGAGATGTGTTTTCATTTTGTTCATAACATATACTTACATGTATCTATATTTATATCTATATCTACAGTATATTTATATCTACACACACACACACACACACACACACACACACACACACATATATATATATATATATATATATATATATATATATATATCTGGATTACCTACACAAGAACGACAGCACAAAACACTGACACCCACATAGCCGACATCACATGGTCGACAATCGAAACACAGACAGTGTAATTACTGCTCCACCCCCCCACACCTCCCGTAACTTTAATATACCAACTCCAAGATCGAACTACAGTGTAGAAATGGAAATGTTTCCATTCCACACTACAGAGACATACCATTTCCCCATTGTCTGCATTTTGGTTGTCGACCATGTGGTGTCGGTTATGTGGGTTTCGGTCTTCTCAGCTGTTGTTCTTCTGTAGGGGACCCATATATATATATATATATATATATATATATATATATATATATATATATATATATAGATATATGTATAGATAGATATACACACACACACACACACGTGTGTATGTGTTTGTGTGTGTGTGTGTGTGTGTGTGTGTGTGTGTGTGTGTGTGTGTGCATGCATGCTTGTGTGTGTGTGTGTGTGTGTGTGTGTGTGTGTGTGTGTGGGTGTGAGATATATATGGGATCTGTGCAGATGTTCGAAGTTTCACTTCTTCGAACCCACTTCACCAAGTCCACTTGTTCGAAGGAGTGAAACTTCGAACATTGACTTTGGCAGTCACACTACAGCGCGGAATGGGAATATTCCCTTTTCCCTGCTATAGTGCAATCCCAGACTTGGTATATTGTACTTGCCCCCGTGCAAAAACATGTTTTAATTTTTTTTATTTTTTTTGGTCGCCCGGGGAACTAGACTTCAGCGAAAGTGCACTTTCATTGAAGTGAACCTTCGCTGAAGTGTGGGTCTCCTGCTCTATTTCAAAGAAGTGTTCTTTCAATGTAGAGCAGTAGACCCATATATATATATATATATATATATATATATATATATATATATATATATATACTACACCTTTCTAAACATATAAACATACTAGTAAAATATTAAGGTACAACCAAACACCCTAATATTGGGTGATTTCAACTACCCTGCCATTAACTCGGGTACCAATACCCTTTCCCAAAGGTTCTTGGAATTTATAAATTCCAATGCCATGGATCAGCTAATCCATTGTCCCACCAGGGGCTCCAATATCCTAGACCTGGTCATTACCAACATGGGAGATAGATGCTCCACACCAGTGGTCACCCCCTCATTAGTTAGGTCTGACCATAAGCAAATCACCCTTGACATCCACATCCCACCCCCACCCCCCATTAAGGAAACCTCCATAAAAAACTTCTCCAAAGCCAACTTCATGCTACTCAAGTCAGAAGTAACAAACTTCATGACACCCATGCAGACAAGAGCTGAAAAATTGACTGCCGAATCCTACACTAAGGCACTGTATGAGCACATCCACTTGTGCAT
Organism: Protopterus annectens; assembly: GCF_019279795.1. Classification (NCBI taxonomy): domain Eukaryota; kingdom Metazoa; phylum Chordata; order Ceratodontiformes; family Protopteridae; genus Protopterus; species Protopterus annectens. Next base: position 622,948,496 of record NC_056731.1, on the reverse strand, counting down.
GAATTGTGCCATCCCAAATAGAATCAAGACACTCTCATCCAAAAAAGGAAGCCAATCTGGTGGTCCCATGCCATAAACAAACTATACAACAGATGGAAGAAATTGTTGCAGAAAAGAGGAAAATCCCAGGATACAAAAAACTCCCTTACCAGCCTCAGTAAGAAGCTGAGATCCCTCATAAAATCCTCCAAAGTTAGTTACGAAAATAAAATTGCCAAAGATTCCAAAGACAACCACAAGGCATTCTATAGTTATGTCAAAAATCTAAAAAGCAATGCTCAGATCTGCTCTAAGCTACAACAGAATGGCATTAAATATACTGATCCCAAGGATATTGCCAATATCCTGGAAGAATGATTTAGTGCCAACTTCACCCCTCTTCACCCCCTAAAGGGCCCCATCTCAATACCAAAAGATTGCCAAATTCCGATAATCACGGCCACACAGGTAGAAACCACACTCTCCAAAGCTAAGAATACAGCATCCATGGGACCAGATGACATCTTGGGCTGTGTACTACATGAACTACAAAATGAACTGGCATCTCACCTAAGTGTCATGTTTAATCATAGCCTCACCTCAGGCTTCGTGCCCACTGAGTGGCACACAGCTACAGTTATCCCACTCCACAAGGGGGGATCCACCTTGGATCCTGGGAACTACCGTTCCATCAGTCTGACAAGCCTGATCTGCAAGGGCATGGAATGCATTATCATGGAACTTATAAACAAAGACATTGGCAACCTTCAAACACTGGACTACACCCAGTTTGGGTTTGTGAAGGGCCGATCTTGTCTCCTGAACCTGACTGACTTCTTTGAATCAGTCTCCAGAGGTGTGGACGAGGGTAAGGCAGTCCACACAGCCTATCTGGACCTCGCCAAGGCCTTCAACACCATCCCCCACTCTGGAATCATAGATAAACTTACTAAGTTGGACATAAATCCCTAAGTCACTCGATGGGTTGCCATCTGGCTTACTGACAGAACCCAGACTGTAAAAGTAGCCGACTCCAAATCCAGCTCCAGACAAATGACAAGTGGAGTACCTCAGGGTTCAGTCTTGGGACCACTCTTGTTTGGCATTTACTTCTCTGAAGTACAGGCCAATACTAAGGGACTATGGCTAACAAAGTTTGCAGATGACTATAAACTGGGAGCCATTATTGAATCCCCAAATGATGTGGATATTCTACAAAAGGACCTTACAGAAACAGATGCTTGGTGCAAGAGCCATGGGCTCAAGCTTAATGCCAAGAAATGTATAGCTATCCCCTTTGGGAAAAACCATGTACCCATGAATTACCACATAGGTGGCAGTACACTAAGCACTGAAAGTATGATGAGAGACTTAGGGACACAGGTGGACAGTGGTCTCACCTTCAATAACCACATCGCCACAACAGTCAGGAAATCCTTCTATGTGGTACAACTCATCACTAAGGGCTTTTCATCCAGAAAAATGGAGGTCATGGTCCCACTGTACTCATCCCTCATTAGACCCATTATACAGTACAACGCCTCATTTGGTATGTACCTCACAAGACATCGGCAACAGCTGGAAAGGCCACAGAAATAGCTCATTAAAAGAATCACAGGCCTAAAGCAGATGCCCTATGCTAACCATCTAAAAAAAAAACTCCAGCTATACTCTGTGGCATATCGTCTACTCAGAGGTGATCTCTGCTTAACATACAAGGCCATGTCAAACCCTGAGTTGATGGACATGCTTCACTTAAAGAAATCCCAATCCATCAGAGCCACACGCTCCAGGGATCTAAACCTTGTCATCGCAATGAACAAAACATTCTGGAGGGATAGGTTCCTGACCCAGAGACTCCCCATACTCTGGAATAAACTGCTCATACATGTCAAGCAGAGCATCTCCTTGGCCCTCTTCAAAAGGAACCTTGACGATTGCATGGGAGATAGGAAATTCACCCCGGGGATCATGTCAGTCGTCCTGCTAGACAGGGTTCCAGGAAAGTAAATAATGTGGGAAGAAATATCCAGGGAATTGTTATGACTAGGCTTGTATAGGCCCTTGGGCCGATAGTCTAGTACCAACCTATGAACCTATGAACCTATATTTATATATATATATATATATATATATATATATATATATATATATATATATCTATATTATGTGGACATTAGACAAGGTCATCCTACCCAGCGACTCACCTATCTTGAAGAATATGTCTACATTTACAGTTATCTCATCAAACATTAATCTTCTCTTACTCCTCCCATTCTTCCATCCAGTAACAAATCAGAGACTGAACACCAGCACCTAAAATCAGCATCTGTCAGCCATTCATGAGCTCAGCAAGCATACCGACTTTGTGAATATCAACATGATTCCTATGCTTGCGTTGCAAATGTGTTAGAACTGTCTGTTATGTGTACAGTATAGCAAACTGCTGGTACAGGAGTGTGTGCAAAGTACTGAGCTTAAAGATGCATCCACAGTGTACCTTACTGGAAAAGAACAGAAATTCGCAGCAAACACTTCATAAATCGCTATGCAAAATTGTATTCCATGTCAAAAAAAAAAACTCCAAAACATTGCTGAAAAAATTAAATGCAATTATGTTTTTAATTTTACTGAGTGATGATACCTGGCCTACCCCAATTTCTGGCTTTGAAACTGCACTCTAACACAGTCTAATGCTTGTTGTAGATGTGAAGTTCTGTGTTATATGTTTTGTCATTTTGCTGTGTCCTGATCTGCTAGTAATCTCCTTAAACTGTCACAGTGTTTGCAGTAAGGGATTATAATAGAGGTATTCCAAGTGGACACTCAGTGTCCATGCCTTCTAAGGGCCCTGTGGTTGGCTAGCTATTGAAGAAATATGCTCCTGCACAGCGTTTCTGGTTCTGCTACACTGACTTTAGCCACTCAGTTAGGTAAACAAAATCAGCATATCCACATACAACTGCTTGTTGACTTAAAATAGACTAGTACATTTTCACAGACTTTGGGATATAATATACACCTAATCAGGAAGTACTGCAGACCAGATGCCTCCCAGTTCCTCCCTCAATGGGCTTTAATTTTAACTTAGAATTCCAGGAAATTCATCTCACTCCTTCCGATTCAACAAGCTTACCACTATAAGCAACCTACTTAGGACAGAGGCAAGAGGCTGCAGTCATTTACCTGTTATAAGTCTTGTATAATGGCCTTAAAACTTGTAATGTGCTTGGTAAGACATGGCTTGTTGGCTTTTTTGCTATACATATATATGTATTATATATATATATATATATATATATATATATATATATATATATGCACACACACACACACACACACACATATATATATACGAAGAGAGAGAGAGAAAAATCAACATTTTTTAACATCACCTAGAAAAGGCAAGCCTTTAAAGAGAATTTTAGTTTGCAGGATTTTAGACACCTACTAACTTATATTCAATGACTCATAGAGCCTTTGACTTATTTTTCAATAGTTCTCAATTAAAAATATGCCTTTCTTGCAACTTGCACTCATTAAATAATGAAAGGTTTGAGTTTCAGACTTTGCATTCTTTTTTTAATAAACATTTTTATTAAATTAAGTATGACATGCAATCATACATTTATATAAATGAAAAACAAACAACATTGACACCACTTTAGTTGCAAACATTATACATCACAGACACCACTGAAACAACTGCAGTTGCAAACATTATACACTTATATGTCCAGTCATTGTCTGTTAAGCATTATATGTCTCATTCAAATCCTGCCTCATAAACCTCGTTCCTTCTCTGCATCTATTGTTCATACAATTCCCATTTTTTCCTATGTAGTTTGCTCTGTCTCTTTTCTAAATATCTCAATTCCAGTTGTTTTATCTCTGTTACTATATGCACTGCTTCTAGTAAAGTTGGTCTAGACTTTGATTTCCATTTTCTAGTAATTGCTTTTTTTTGGCAGCTACCATAATTAGAGTCAGGGAGGCTGTATTATGTCTAGGCAATTCTGATTCTGTACCATCGCTCAAAAAAAACATCTCCCAGTCAATCCAATCCACTCACCCAGCATCTCCAACAGAGCAGTTCACAAGAAATCTCTAAAGTCTGCCAGCTCACTACATTCCTGAAAAATATGTTCCCAGACACCTCTTTCTTCCCCGTCACATCTCCAACATGTGCTATCCACCTGAGGAAAATTTCTTTGGAGTCTACTTGGGGTATAAAAATACCTATGTAAACACTTCCAGGCAAAGATCCTAAATCTTGTAGACTTTGTTGCATATCTGGGAGACATGCATATATCCTCCCATTGTCTCTTTGTGAATTGCTTATCCATTCTCTCTTCCCAATTCTTTCTAATTGATTCTTATAATTGGTAACCAAATGCCCAAGGCTGTAAAACGAAACCAAAAACAATGCAGCTCCGGAAACAATAAAGGCTGTCTTCTTGATTCCAATATATTGCAAACAACCACAGAACGAATACTTTAATGAAAAAAAACAGATTTAATAGACCACCAGATAAATCCACCATATAAAATATACAAAAAGTAATCAATACATCCACTGATTGAGCGCTTTTGTCTCCATTATTTATTTATTTATTTATTTATTTATATAATTTATATACATACCAGTATTAGAGGTTCTAAGATGAATTTTGATGGTCATATAATACTATACACCAATATTAGGTACGTGTTTTTTATAATAATTTTTTACAGTAATTTGGCAGTGAACTATTTTTATAGTTCACTTATATGCCCAGAAGAAATACATTGATTTTATATATGAATATGTGTGATAAATATATATATTTATTTATTTTTTACATATGTTTTTACACATTTTTTAAATATATCAAATGTTTGTATATAAACACACTGGCTTTCATTTTTTTTTTGGGTGATTGCAGACACAGGTTGGAAATACACAGAATTGTGTACATTCTGTTGGAACTGGTTGACCCTAACTATATTAAACTATATTATATATATAAATTACATTCTAATTTAATTTACTATATTGAGATGTGAGGTTATAAAATTCTTGGGTAGTGTTTACCCACTGTTTTTTGGATATGTATCAAAAGACTACACTTATATTGTATTATATGAAAAGACTGTTTGGTGACCGAGAAGCAAGGTGGTTCTTTAAGAAATGTTACCAATTATTCAATTTTGATTGGCAGCCCATTTTTTGGTATATATAAGAAGAAAGGTTTAATTTGTTAATTGATTCAGAAGAAGTCTCCGAATGGAGACGAAAGCGCTCAATCAGTGGATGTATTAATTATTTTTCGTATATTTTATATGGTGGATTTATCTGGTGGACTATTAAATCTGTTTTTATTTCATCAAAGTATTCATTCTGTGGTTGTTTGCAATATATTGGAATCAAGAAGACAGCCTTTATTGTTTCCGGAGCTGCATTGTTTTTGATTCTTATAATTATCATGCAGTATTTTATATGATGTACTAATTCTTCCTTTTTTAACAGCAGCTTCTGTTCTGGATTATATTAAAAACTCTACCAGTGCTAGTCTTTCAGTTGGGATCCCCTATTTCTTTCTCTTTGCCTACACTCGGATATCAGTCCTTGATAAGGAAGGCAATCTCTAACCTGCACTCCAAATAAATTCTTGGCCTCTTCCCATTCTATTACCTTTCCCTTTCTAGTTATTTGCTCGCAATGCCTTGGTTCCTTTGCCAGTTTTCTCCAATAAATTCCAGCCCCCCTCTTGCCTATTATTTGTATCCCTGACCACAGTCATCCCTATCGGCAAAATCTCTTTTCTCCATTCTCATGCTGGTTTAGTTCTTCATCCAGAAATCCCAATCTCTCCTTATTTCTTGAGCTTCCCCCTGTATTGTCATTATTCCTTTCCACTATGAATTATAGTTTTCTGCTTGTGATATGTATAAGAGCCTTAAATGTGTTGCTGTAAAATACCCCCTCAAGTTGGGTAATCCTAGTCCGCCTTATTCTATTGGAAGAATCAGTTTATCCCACTTGACCCTTGCTAACTTCCTTTCCCAGATAAAATCTTTCAACTCTTTTTTAATTGCTATCCACAGCTTCTCCTCTGGTTGATAAAAAATATGCCTGATGTGTGTAAGGCTAAAGGGACTAAAACATTTGAATTGCTTGTATCTTAATATCCATATCCACATAACAAATCTTCCAGTTTCTCAATTTTTGTATTATCTTCTGTTTAGTCTCTTCCCACATATCCTTAGCTGCCACAACATAGTCATTTCTAATTCATACTCCTAAATACTTCATTTTATCTTGATTTGTGAAAGTTTATGCTAATACAAAACCTGATATTGTAGACATGTAAGAAAAATACTTAAAATCTGTTCCTGATTTTTGGACTTTTTCTTTGACTCTCTGACACCTGTTTTACTTTAAAAAGAGTTTTGCATCTGAGATGTACATAGACAAAATAGTATAACTGTTGAGGCTAGATGTGGAGGAAAGCGACTATGCTGTTTGCTCATTATTCTGGCTTTGCAGGACTAATGTAGTTTGTGTGAAACAACTTGGAATAGCTCTGTTTGTGGGGTGTAAAGTCAAAAATCCATTATATGATCATTTTTATCACAATAAGACATCTGCAGTGTACACAGAATTGACTATAACTGCTGGATGAGGGTTCTCTGTGGATTAACTGTTAAACAGTCACTAATCTGTATTTCCAGGACTAGTGTTCATTTGTGTGAAGTGAAATAAAGTGCTTTACTGTAATTACTATGTGTTTGTGTAAAACAAACTGTATATATTTTACTTTAAATGTTATTATTAATTTGTTTAAAGTTTACTGCAGTCTTGAATCTGAGGTGTAGACGGTCAGGAAAGTGGTTGTAATTGAGGGGTAGAGAGGCCATCTGTAGATAAAATTGACTAACAACCACTAAACAACAGACTAATCAGGCATGGCAGAAGCAGTGTCACACAAGGTATTGTATTTGTTGAAATCAGTGTAAAACTACTATGTTAATGGCTTAAGCTTGTGTGTGTGTGTGTGTGTGTGTGTGTGTGTGTGTGTGTGTGTGTGTGTGTGTGTGTGTGTGTGTGTGTGTGTGTGTGTGTGTGTGTGTGTGTGTGTGTGTGTGTGTGTGTGTGTGTGTGTGTGTGTGTGTGTGTGTGTGTGTGTGTGTGTGTGTGTGTGTGTGTGTGTGTGTGTGTGTGTGTGTGTGTGTGTGTGTGTGTGTGTGTGTGTGTGTGTGTGTGTGTGTGTGTGTGTGTGTGTGTGTGTGTGTGTGCGTGCATGTGTGTATCTATGGGGAGGTTGCATAATTCCATTCACTTTCCATCACAAACATCAGCTTTACACATGTTAAATGTCTATCTTCGATGGTCTGGCAGGATAAGGATGTGTATGAAAGCGACTGCTATATGGCACATTTGTGCAGTGAGTAGCATTGCCATCTCATACCACTTGCCTCTGTTTAATTTCTCGGCTGAGGCTTTTTCTATGTGAAGACTACATACTGTCTCTGCCTCGGTTTGGTTTAACCATGTACTCTAGTTTCTTCCAACATCCCAAAGACATGCCATAAATGAATTGGCATTCACCCAATTTGCCTGTAGATAAGTGTATTGTGTGTGTGTGTCTGTGTGTGTGTGTGTGTGTGTGTGTGTGTGTGTGTGTGTGTGTGTGTGTGTGTGTGTGTGTGTGTGTGTGTGTGTTTGTGTGAGAGTTGTGTGCATGTGTATATGGGGGGTGCATGTATGTGTGTGTGCTTAGAGGATAAAAAGACAGGCAGTATTTTCATATATGATTTATCTATCCTCACAAGCATTTATCTTCTCAATTTATTGTAAATTGCTAGTTTGTCAGACACAACTTATTTCTTCCTCGAATGAAAAAAAAATTAAGACTAAATTTATTTTTCATTTGATCAAAAGGTTGAAAAAAGCTGTAAAATGCATCTCAGAGCATCTATGACATCATAGCTAGGTTTGATTATCTATTCCATGGTTATTACAATGCATTCTTGACCAGTTAGGGCATGTTGCAAGGTTGCAGGAAAAACAAAGTGGAAAAGTAAGACTAAATTTCTTTCTTTAGTCATGATTTTTGTTCAAGCCATCATCGAGTCAAAAGGTTGTAAAGAAATACCTAAAATGTACCTGAGGGTATCTTAAACCCCGAGTGTGTCTGGAGTTAGTGGCCTTGAGCTCCCTGGATTTTATCAGTTATTTCTGCCACAGTTATTACAGTGCAGTCCTGCATGGTTAGGATGCATTAAAAGGATGCAGGAAGAAGCTGAAGAGTAAGATAAACTGTGAGAAAAAGTAGAATATGTATTCTGGATAATGCAGATAGGTAAGCACTGGGAAACTGGGGGCACTGGGGAATGTATGTGTGGAAGGGAGCAATGGTAATGCGGAGCTGACATGAAGTAATTTACCTAGGGTGTCATTTCACCTAAGGCTGACCCTGGGGTGAGTATAACCAAAATAGTATTCATCATACATAACTAGAAAATTAGCTTGCAGTTAGGGTGTGGAAATGGATCAGTTAGTGAGCTGTCGGTAACCACTGCTGATCTGTTCTGTGGGTGTAATGATGAAAACACATCACAAGAAGCTAATGGACACGTGAGGTTAACATTTTCCCCTCATATGAAGGTACAGGCTGTACAGCTAATAGTTTAGTAATTTTTTTCCAAAATTTAGTTTGCTATGCATTCATGTTTCACCATGTGAAGCAAATGTCATATTTGTAGAATTTCTGCCTCCTCACAGCCCCTCAGTGGTAATGAGGCCAAGAGTTTCTGCCGATGCAGCTCTTATAGGCAGTCTCTCTTCCCACCTGCACCTCATGTTGTTAAAAGTATATCATCAAGTAAATATATGGGGTCTATATCATGACCTCAAAATGGCATAACGCCGAAAACCTATTCATTGACACATATATGTTGAATCCCAGTTAACCGAACAGCCAGATCACCGAGTTTATTTCCTAGGGGGAAAATGGTTGGCTGTTGCTGTGGATTTGCCCTTTTCCCCACTGTAGTGTGATCTAGGAGTTAGTATATTTAGTTAGGGGGGGTGTGGGGGACACAGTTTGTACTGGTGTGTTGTGTTCATTTGGCCTACCGATTTCTTTCCCTGGGAAAGAAATCAGTGATCTGGCCATTCGGTTTTCTGGGAGTTCGACATATATTTGTCGATGAAAAGATGTTCTGCATTGTGCCATTTTGAGGTCATGATATAGACACAACATATGTATCCTATCAACTTATAATTTGTTTGGAAGCAGGAGCCGTACTTTATAAAATAAATTAATATTTGGTCCTTTGGCAGCACTGATGCAGAATGAATGAAATGACAGGCAGGAGTCACTTACAAGTAACAGACAGGGTAGGGAAACTTGTTTATTTTGTTCTCATCTGAACAAAACAGCAGCTTTATTTCCTGATAGTGTTGACAAAAATGAAGGCTTATATTTACAGGTTCCCCATTCTGTGCACATTGTATAAAGTAAAATTAAAGATAACCATTTGTAATTCAACAGCCTACAGAAGCAGCCTACAGAAGCCTACAGAAGCCTTTAAGGTTCGCTGTTGGTAAGATTTTAATTCAGCTGTCATAGTGAAAAGAATGCAGTGTTCTGTTATTCCATTCCTAATTAATGGAAGTTTTTAACAGATTAAGATAACTACAAACCCCAGGATTCTGTATGCCTTGCACAGTGTGCAGGATTAGTGCAGGAGCTCTGGCAGGCAATATGTCTGCCGTGCGATCCAGGAGCAGCCTGCAGAGGTGTTCATGAGTGCTCCTGCACTAGTCCTGCATGGACTAAGCCCCTGTATGCAAATCACCCCATTTGCAGGAGAAATCCATGAAAATGAGGTGAATTTGTGATCCAGGAAGTTTGCAATCAGCCGTGCAGGACTAGTGCAATCTGCAGAAAGGTACTCGGTTAGTAACCGAGTACATTTCTGCAAAATCCAAAACTTTTATTTTTTTTTTAGACGATCTCAGCTGTTTAAGCATAGGGCAGCGACATGCAAATGGGATCAGGGGAAAAATAACTAAATAAACCTAAAATAAGCATTCTAACTGAAATCACTATTCTGCCATGCAAGTCAATGGCAGGCAGAAGACAACATGGCCAGTGAGTAGTGGTTGCTAAGGGGGAGGCTCAGTGTGAGACATGTAACTATGCATTAGCAGGCAATCCTATGCAAATGAGAGGAATGATAGTGAATCCCAGTTTCCCCCAGTATGCTAGTCAGGTTCCAACAGTGTAAGAGTAGGAATAGCTTGGTGCAAGCCTAGGAGTTAGCTGACATCATGGGGGAGTAAGGCATAGTGTAAGCAGATTGGAGCCCTGTGGCTCAGATTTACTCCTAGCTTAGCACAGCTAAGCTAGGGAGTGTGTATGAATCTCCCTAGCACTCTTTACATTGCCTAAAAACAGTTAAACCAGGAAATAGCAGCACTGTGCACATTTGAGCACTCTGTTTGTGTGGCGCGCCCCTGAGCTTAAACAGGAAGGCAATGGGAAGGGAAAACAGCAGTAGGAAGGTAATCAAGGAGAACTAGCATAGCTGGCAAGTGAAATGTATCAGAATCAGCCAATTACACAGGCAGCAGACCAGTCCAGCCCAGAACACTACTATAAACTATGCAAACACCTTCCTCTCTGGTTTTTCCCATAGTCTACACTACCGGTGTATACAAGCAGGGAACTTTTAACAAACAAACCTACAAAATGAGAGGGGCTGCAGCAGGCAACATAGAACAGCATGTGCAAGAGGCTGAGGGTGGTGAGGATGTGAATGCTGCCGATCAACCCACAGTGAGGAGACGGAGAAGAGTGTAAAACCCAGGGTAACCTACCAGGGGCTACATAAGCTGGAGATAGTGGAGCACTACAGGGTGGACAGGGACCTCCTACAGCAAATTGCTGAGCTGTACCGGCCACAGCTGACACACCAAAATGACCAAAGGGAACCCATCCCAGTGCATACCAAGGTATATGTAGACCTAGGAATACTAGCCACAGGTACCTCCCAAAGCTCAACTGGGGATATCATGGGGATCTCACAAGCATCAGCATTCAGAGTATTCCACCAGTTCCTGGATGCCATGTCAGCACATGCCGGTGAGCACGTATATTTCCTCAACACCTGTGAGGTGTTGGCCAGCAAAAGGCGTCTCTTCCACCAAATAGCAGAATACCCGGAGATAGTGGGTGCTCTAGACTGCACGCACATATGCATCAAAGCACCACCCGGTGATCAGGGTAGGGCCTCCATCAACCGCAGAGGCATCCCCTCCATTAACTGCCAGGTTGTCTGTGATGCCAAGGGCATTACAATGAATGTGTGTGCTGACTGCCCTGGAAGCTACCACAATTCCCACATTTGGCATCTGATGCAGCTGTACCAGAGATATGCCAATGGGGACATCCCTTATGGTCACCTAGTGGGGGATGCTGGTTACACACTGGAGCCGTGGCTGATGACATCCATCAGAAATGCACACACACCTGAACAAGAACACCATAATGAGGCACATGCACAGACCAGACTTATAATAGAGTGTGTGTTTGGGATGCTCAAGTCACGGTTCTGATGTCTGGACATATCCGGTGGATCCTTGCAGTACTCACCAGCTACATGACCCAGATTGTTATGGTATGTGCCATGCTACACAATATGATCCTCTGGAAACAGCTGCAGCAGGAACAGCACGGGGCAGGGCCACACAGCCCCCCACCAATGCCAAGGCCTGCACAGGCATGGAGATACTCGGAGGAGCAACCTGAGCCTGCCCCAGTAGGCAGATGGAGGAATGCCCAGTGTGCTGGGCCGTGGCAAAGAGACAATACATAGCACATACACTGACACAGTAGGGACCCAGGGAATGACACCTCTCTCTGACTCGCACATACAGTAAAAGGGATGCCAAACATGACACTATTTGTGCTCAACCATGCATAGGGAGTATACTATGTGCATCCAACATAGGCAGCCCTCAAGTACCATCCTCAATCCTGTCACACCCACAAGGTAAGTCAATCAACCTAATAATTGCCAAATGGAGTAGAATGTGTCGTTACCTGTATCTATGGTAATGATGTGAGCATGCAAGGGAATTGGGTGGCTGAATGTTATGGCAGCAGATAGTAGTCACCCATAGTGGCACCATGACATCTGTAACACATCCTGGAGTCACCATAGTAGCCAGTACTACACAGGGGGACAAAACCCACTGCAGGAAATGTGCTGGTTGACATGTGCGTCCATATGACTCACACATGCCAGTCAGGGAAGTTCACATACCCAGCAACAGTCTCAGCCAGCAGGACAAGTGTAGACAAACCCAAACAGAGCCTGTGCTATGGCCTCTGAATGATGTCTATGGGTAACCTCCCCCCAGGCCTACACAGACAGACTACAGCAGGTCAGGCAGTGGGATGTTAGTTCTGAAGGGTAGGAAGTCAGACACTAATATGTAGGGCAACCAAAGCTAAGACCTGTATAACACTGATATGCCCCTGGTCAGTATGATAGGTTAGAATACAGAATGAAATTGAGTACCTGACATACTAGTAAAGTCATAGCAATTGTGTGCATGTGCCAGGTGTGCCCCCCATCTTATGTAGATATGTAGAAACAGTAAGGTGTGCCCATCAATCCTGTGTAGAAATGTAGAAACAGTCAAGTGTGCCCCCCCAATACTGTGTAGAAATGTAGTAACAGTCAGGTGTGCACCCCCCCAATCCTGTGTAGAAATGTAAAAACATTCAGGTGCCCCCCCCCAATCCTATGTAGAAATGTAGTAACAGTCAGGTGTGCCCCCCCCCCATGCCTATGTAGACATGTGAAACAGACAGGTCTTCCCCTTGCCCAATCCAGTGTAGAAATGTAGTGACACTCAGGTGTGCCCCTCCCCAATCCTGTGTAGACATGTAGTAACATGTATGAGTAGGTATAATACGAGTGGAGCACAGATGGCCAGAGGTGGCCAAGGTAGCAGGATAGGTTGTAGCATTTGCACAATATGCAGGTCTGAGTGTGTTAGGATGGTATGTGTTTCATAATGTCTGAGAGTGGTCAGTATGTATGCATGTTGAGGTAAGACCTGGTGGCTATTGCCCACTACTGCTGATAACAGGGACAGGCCCTCACGACTGCAGTGCCAAAGACAATCCCCACCAGTATAACACATGCCAGTAATAAGCCATTGTAAATGTATGGTGGTAATATGTGTCACCATCTGAAAGACTGACATGGCATGGCTGTTGGGCTAGACATACAAGCAGTACACTGGGGAAAGTACCCCGACATACAGTATATATTGTGTCACTGTTAAATGGTGACACCCTTGGATTTGTATATATAGGTATGCATCACAGTAACAGGACCTGTAGTAGGGGATACCGGTGATGTCTGCCTGAACACCTGTAGATCACAAAAGAGGTAGGACTGATGTATTGGGAATCAGCTGATGTACCCGCACATGCCAGCATAACTGTAATGCCCCATGCAAATCTGTGTGTCAGATGCAAGTAGTGTCCATAGCACACATGCACCCAGCAACACAAACACCACCCACAGGCACCTCTCTGGCAATACCCCTGCTGTGGGGAATGGGTACAGTACGACCCAACCTGTATATCGCAATAGTGGAAGACTGCAGCATGCAGTGCAGGTGTCCCATGCAGGTTTGTCACTAGCTGTAGGTAGCACCCTGCCAGCTTCCACACCACCTGATCAAGACTGATAGAAGTTATTGGCATAAACAACTATCACATTTACCCTGTCACCCCAGGGGAATATACTGTATGGTGGTCTGGGACTGTAGGACTGATAGAATGCAATGGCCTGCCACATCTGGCCTGCATCAACACCTAATGCCCCACACGTGCCTGCCAAAGGCCCATGTCTCACACGTACTGCTAATGCATGTTATGTCATGCACACCCAAATAACAACATAACACACTCCATTTAAGCCATATGCAAGGCCATGTGGACAAACAACAGTAACATGTCTACCATGTTCCGCTGCATGAACTGTGGACCAACACTAATACACACCTGTGATGTGCTGACACCCTTAGGGAAAGTATCACAGAATGTATGCATAATGTATGGAAGAGGTTAGAATAACGGGGGGGGGGGGGCATGGGCAGCATGGAATGTGCAGGGTCCGACACCAAGCTGTGTGCACACTTTCCCTGGCTGCAAACACATAAATGGGTGGCTACACACCTGCCTGTATACCACAATAGATTAAATGTCCTGAGCCATGGCCCCTGCCTCTGGCTAACATGTGCAAATCTATACAGCTGTTAGGCATTGCCACAGCAAGATAAGGCCATACTGCCATGTTGATAGACGGACAAGTATGGGATCCTCTGTCAGCACTGTACCAAGGTGCTGAACAGGATACACAAACCCAGCACCAAGTGTCTGCAGCACCCCCTCTGGAATGGCATAACTTACCATGAATACGTAGGTGTCTGCCCACAATACCGGACACAGCTGCAGTCACCCTTGTCCCACAAGTCATCACTGCGAGCAGGAATGTCCAGCTGACAGTACATGAGGACAGAAAACATCACTATGTATAACAGTACACATGTCTGAATATCTCTGCTAACAGCAGAACCATGCAGCTGAAGCAGCACAGACCCAATCACCTATAGTACTCACTATCCTATCATTGCCAAATGATTGACGAATACCCTGCAGAAACAGTATGCTACTTGTAGGTGTACAACACAAATATCTGCACTGCACTACAAACTACCTGGAATCGATCCACACATTCATTACAGAAGGGCATACTGGGCATGCCCACACACTTAAACAAATGAAGGCCATGTCTGCAAACAACAGTGAACCAGACATATCTGGCATTTGCAGATGTTAGTGCAGACACTGCTCAGTATGCAGCACTCATGCTTTGCACACACACTGGATAGGAATACAGGCATATATCCAAGGACAACACATTAGAATAAGCCAAATGTAGATACACACAGATGTGTGGAATAGAGTGACTGTCATAAGGGGCCATCCATTATGACTATTATAGTTAGGTAGGAGTTCTAATCCCAGACATGGGTACTGTGTGTGTGTGTGTGTGTGTGTGTGTGTGTGTGTGTGTGTGTGTGTGTGTGTGTGTGTGTGTGTGTGTGTGTGTGTGTGCGTGTGTGTGTGTCACCGTCTGTGTAAAGAGCAATGCTTTTTAGGCTAGTCAAACTCATTACAATCCAATTGCCCTACTGTGTCAAGGCTGCTGATATCATACACTGTAAAGTACACCTTTCGGAAAGGTGTAGTCCAGTAATCACACTCACTACAATCCAATTGCCCTACTGGGTCAAGACTGCTGATGTCATACACTGTGAAATACACCTTTCGGAAAAGTGTAGCCTAGTAATCTCTATGGCGTGTCCTATAACTGCATAGTGCTGTAGTGTGATAAACTAGTTAGGTAGAAGTTCTAATCCCAGCCATGGCAAGTGTGTGTCTCTGTCTGTGTAGGGAGCAATGCATTTTAGCCTAGCTACACTCACTACAATTCCAATGCCCTGTTTTGACAATCCTGCTGATATCATTTATTGTGAAATGCACCTTTGGGGAAGGAGTACTCCAATAATCCCTGTGTTGTGTCCTATAACAGATTCATGCTGTAGTGTGATATAGAGGTCTGTTAGGGGTTCTATAACCACACATGTCAGTTGTGGATTGTGTGTGTTTCAATGTCTGTGTAGGGAGAAATGCATTTTAACCTAGCCACAGACTACAATTCAAATACCCTACTTTGGCAATCCTGCTGATGTCATTCATTGTGAAATACACCTTTGGGAAAAGAGCACTCTGGCAATTCCCATGGTGTGTCCTATAACAGCTTCATGCTGTAGTGTGATGTAGAACTCTGTCAGGGGTTCTATACCCACACATGTCGGTTGTGGATGTTTTGTGTGTGTTTCAATGTCTGTGTAGGGAGCAATGCATTTTAGCCTAGCCACACTCATTACAATTCAAATACCCTACTTTGGCAATCCTACTGATGTTATTCATTGTGAAATACACCTTTGGGGAAGGAGCACTCCAGTAATCCCCATGGTGAGTCCTAGAACAGCTTCATGCTGTAGTATGATATAGAGCTTTGTTAGCGATTATATAGCCACACATGTTGGTTGTGGATGTTTTGTGTGTGTTTCAATGTCTGTGTAGGGAGCAATGCATTTTAGCCTAGCCACACTCACTACAATTCAAATACCCTACTTTGGCAATCCTGCTGATGTCATTCATTGTGAAATACACCTTTGGGGAAAACACACTCCAGTAATCCCGTGGTGCATCCTATAACAGCTTCATGCTGTAGTGTGATATAGAACTCTGTTAGGGGTTCTATAGCCACACATGTTGGTTGTGTGTGTTTTAATGTCTGTGTAGGGAACAATGCATTTTAGCCTAGCCACACTCACTATAATTCAAATACCTTACTTTGGCAATCCTGCTGTCATTCATTGTGAAATGCAACTTTGGGGAAGGAGTACTCCAGTAATCCCCATGGTGCATCCTATAACAGCTTTATGCTGTAGTATAATATAGAACTCTGTTAGGGGTTCTGTGCCCAGACATGTTGGTTGTGGATGTGTTGTGTGTGTTTCAATGTCTGTGTAGGGAGTAATGCATTTTAGCCTAGCTGCACTCATTGCAATTCAAATGCCCTACTTTGGCAATCCTGCTGATGTCATCCAATGTGAAATACACCTTTGGGGAAGCAGTACTCCAGTAATCTCTGTGGCATGTCCTATAAAGGCGTAGTGCTACACTGTAATAAACTAGCTACATAGGAGTTCTAATCCCAGACATGACAGGTGTGTGTGTGTGTGTGTGTGTGTGTGTGTGTGTGTGTGTGTGTGTGTGTGTGTGTGTGTGTGTGTGTGTGTATGTGTGTGTGTGTGTGTAACTTGTATCCTGTGTGGAGGTGGCTGTGTGTGTAACAACTGGGTTCAATGTGTAGTGGGTTTTGCAAATTTTTATATGGTGGCCCTAGTATATATCACAATGTCCACCATACATGGATAACAGATGTAAAATAGCCAAGACGCTGGGGTGCAAATCCTACCCATACATGTGACATCAAGGCCAGGCAAACAGTTAGCAACCCTAGTATTACCCAGAGAACACTCTCAACCCATGCCTCATACACACACACACACACACACACACACACACACACACGCACACACACACACACACACACACACACACACACACGCTTGCCTAGGCAACAACCGCTATGGTGGTAGTACCCTGCATATTGCCCACTGATAGTAACTATGGTGTGATTGCAGTGGGCTACAAGGGGCATGGCACCCTGTCCATCTGTCCAATAGGCACATACATGCCAACAGTGCACCTTCACCATGTTCTCCACTGGACACCTGCAACACCTGTGGTGCCATCAAATGTGACCCACAAAGGACATACCATACCTGAAAACATGACCTGTATGGACAGATGCCACTGACACCAGGGGATGCTGGTATCATGCTATCAATGTAGGTACAGGGTAAACCTGCTGTCCATTGCCAGTTCCTGCCACATGAGGCCAGGACTGGCACATCTGATGATAATCTGTGTACACAACATGAGCCAGACACCCCAGGTACAGTTCCACATGTCACTGTACATGCATGTGGGAGGTGTGCACATCCCAGACACCGTCCATGTCATGGACTAAGGAACACATACATGGCAAGCAACGCACAGCATTGGCCACACACATTAGTCACCCAGGTGACTGGATGGTGAATACAATACCCACCTGTGTGGGCAAATCTTAAAACTACACCCCTGAGCCACAATGCAGACTAGTGTCATGTTGGCTGATGCCAAGGTATACCCATCACCTAGCCTTGTATAGCTGTCTGGCACAGTCGACCACTACCACCCATGCATGTCAGTACTGGCACCCTATGTGTGTGTGTGCTGTATGATGCATATGTTCACATTCACACTCACTATAACCCCCATTGGCATACTGAAGCATGTTGTCCAATGTCAGACACCTCCACATACCCTTTGCCCATATAACCTCTGTATGACCTCTGTGGTGCATGTGATACCTGCACAGTAATGTGTCATGGCACTCTCACTAGTGATGAGTTGTATTCCTGGCCCTGCCCTGTGTGTGTGTCTCTGTGAGAGTGTAGCTGTGTTGATACTGGCACCTGTTCATGCAGACAGGCACATGCACTACACCTAACGTATAGCTACCATATCCCTGTTGCAGATGCTACTCACTATCACATATATGTTTTGAGGGCTCCTCAACGTGTAACCTATGTGGCACATCTGATAACTGCATAGAAATGTAATAGTACTACATAGTCATCAGGGGCTTGATACCCTGTGCCAGTAGGTGTGTGACGCAAACATGCTTATGTTTTACTCTCCCACCCCTCCCTGACTTTACTTTGCCTCTGTCTGCCTCTCTCACTCCCTCTCTGTTGGATATGGAGACCTACACCTGCTTTGCTTAGGTAGCAACATGTGTATTGTAAGTGATGCACATGATAAGCTGATGACCTCTGCAGAAATTGCAGACCTCCTCTAGCTGATTGCATGTGGAACAGCTGTGGTAACATTCCCATAGCCAATTGTATGGAAACACACTCCAATATCTAGGAACATCATGTTGCTGGTGGGCCTTTTCATTCACTGTGAGCAGGAACTAGATCTGTTGTTTGGCAAACAGCATAACATTTGGATTGGGGATTTACCTCTAACAACATACACTGTGGAAACAGGCCAACACACAGGAGGGGGGTGTGCCTGACTTGACTACTGACTGTAAGTGCTGCTATACTGCAATTGGACTAATGTTGGTTTAACAGGGTGTTTGTGGATATGGCTTTCCTACATGTTTTAATGCCTGTCATATCAGTGTTATGTTTATGAGGAAACCCCCATCAGTAGGGTCATCTGCAGACTGGGCAGTGTGTGGTGTCTTTTGTTTCTTGTGTTACCCACAGAGCACCTATCTGTGAACTGCAGAAGGTAGTGAGAGGATTGCTGTCTGTAGATGGTGACAGCAGTGAGAGTTACTGACTTCATTTCCCTCATAGGACATATGTTTTAACAAACCCTGTTACATCAGTAAATGTATGAGGTTATCACAGCAACATGTCAATAATGGCCCTGTATTTGTGCCTCCAGCCACAACTCTGCCAACCTTTGTACATATGTCATGCAGTAAGAGGTGCATATGTGCTGTACACCATATTTATTGATATCATATCTGATAACAAGCCAGTGAGATATCAGACTGCTACACATGTTATGTATAGTAGGGGTTATATTTAATGACATAAGATGGACATTCTGCAGTGGTGTTTACAGTACTGAGGTGTGTGTACTTATAGTGATTGTCGACAGTATGTGCTTTGTTAATATGTATCTTGGCCTGTGTACAGACTGTGGTAGATGTCATTGTTCTTGGTCCTGTTCTATCTGATGTTACATGCTGCTCCACTGTATGTTACCCTATAGGCTTACATGTTTGTAGGGCCAAACATACACATGTTCCATACCACAGACAGGCATCGGACCACACCAGGTAGTGGCCCGGTATATGTAGGGTTAGTGTGTGAGTGGCACATATGAGGATGGTGTTGAACAGATAGTCCATATACTGTAATAGTACGCTAGCTTACCATATGTGACTGTGGCTGTGTTCACATTGGTTGTAGTTATGCACTTTCACACAGGTGCCCCTTGCTCTGTGCTGTGACATGCCTGTACAGCCTGCTATATATGCAGGTACATGTACATTCCCCCATAGGAAATGTATGCCAGTGTTGAGCCAGTCTGCCTGTAGCCTGCACAGTGCTTTGTTACATGCCTAGCAGCTTAGTATACTTACCCAGTGAGATGTCATGTCCAGATACTTGCCAGATGTACTGCTGCCAGGCCACCATAACAGTCATGTATGTCAGACAAAGCAGTGGGATGCTGTACAAATGTATGTCAATAACTAGTGGGTAGTATGTGGCCATGGCACCTCTGTACCAGCGGTTATTATGTGTCAGGACAGACAGCAGTGTGTGAATGCATAACCTATGGGGGCATATGTATACCAGTAGTTACATGTTATACCTATCTACATGGCTGTTAGCATCCACATTGTCAGGCTTGGTCCACATGTCTTGCACTAAGGGGTTCTATGTATACCTCTGGACTGTCCAGAGTGTGTCAGACTGTCCACATATATTGACCATATCTCTGCTGTAGTCCATAGGAGCATTACTGTGCTAGCAGTGGTACTGTACTATGATGACACCCACCTCTCCAAGTCCCACTAACACAACTTTGTTTTCTTTTCAGCCAGTTCCCATTACTTACATCAAATCTCTACTACTCAAGCTAAAACCTTGCTCTCCTTCCACTGACAATCTATCTCCTACATTCCTCAAACTTGCTGCTGACTCAATTGCCTATCCTGTATCTATACTAATTAATCAATCTATTATGGAATCAACTGCCCCCACCCTTTGGAAATCTTTCTTCATTATCCCTCTTCATAAAGGTGGAAACTCCACTGACCCCTCAAACTACCGACCCATTGCCATTCTGTCCCCCCCTCCAAGATATTAGAAAAATGTATTCACTCAAAGCTTCTCAATCACCTCCTCACACACCACTTACTTACCCCTACCCAACATGGATTTCGTCCTCACCACATCACCACCACTGCCCTCCTCTCCTCCACTCATATCATGGCATAGGCCCTAGACAACAATAAACTAATTTCCTGTCTCTTCCTAGATCTCTCCAAAGCCTTCGATACTGTCTCTCATCCTCTACTACTATCCAAACTCACAAATCTCCACCTATCCCCCTCCACACTTGCCTGGTTTAATAGTTACCTATCTGGCAGGGAACAATCTGTCAAATGGCTCTCATCCTCCTCACCTTTCCTTCCCATCTCCACTGGTGTTCCTCAAGGCTCCATCTTGGTACCCTTTTTGTTTAACATCTTCACCAATGATCTTTACACCTCATGCAAATAATCCTCCCTTATTCAGTATGCTGACGACTCCACACTTATATCCATCTCAAATAACATTCCTGATCTACACTCCCTGACCCAACAGGCCCTACTATCCACTGAACAATGACTCTCTCACAACCTATTGATCCTAAATCCCAAAAAGACCAAACTCCTACTTTTCCTTCCCCGTTCTCTTTCTCATCACAAAACCTCCTTTTTTATTACATCTTATAACAATACAAACATCCAACCTGACACCCACCCAAAACTCCTAGAGGTCATTATCGATGATGACCTCAAGTTCAACCTACACATAAACAAACCAGAAACTAGGTCTGCTATATCGGAACAAAAAATTCCTAATCCCTGAATCTAGACTTACCCTGGGCCAGGCACTCCTCCTCCCCTCCCTCTTATACGCCACCCCAGTTCTTACCAATATCCAGGCCTCCACTCTAAACAAACTGCAACAGACTTACCATAAAATATCCAGATTCATTACTAACTCCCCATACAACTCACACCACTGCATTTCTTTAAACTCTCTTCAATGGCTTGAACTTCCCCAGGTTCTGCTATCTTATCAATTTCATATGCTACACTCTATTCTTTATAAATCCTCCTTCTGTCCATCTCTATCTTCCTTAGTCTCCATCTACATCCTATCCTGGACCCTCCATACTTCTAACCAACAATTACTTGATATCTACCACCCAAAAAGGTCAGTAGGCAAACTACTCTACAAACACTCCCTTGCCCATGCTTGGAGCAAACGTCCCCTTGACTTACGTTCAATCTCCCACACCTCACACTTTAAAAATGAACTAAAAGCTTATTTTCTCAATTCCAGAACCTGCCCTTGCCATGACCCTACCTAGTCTTCCTTCCCTTTATGTACCCTCAAAAGGACCATACTTAGTACTTCATTACACCTCTCTCTCCAATGTGTCTACTATGCATTTGCACAATTTTATACAAACAAAAAATGTTTATTGTTGACCTATTGAACTATATCAATGTAAAATTGTTACTTAGCTTCTTTTTAATGCAACTTCAACTTTATGCATGTAAACCAACATATGTGAATCATTTTTGCTATAACTGCTATTATATCAATATTGTTTAAAATTGTACTTGTTTTAAAATGTATTACTGGTGTTTTTCTCCTCGGGTCTCCACTGAAAATGGGCCACAAGCCCAGTTGGACAAACCCTGTTAACAAATGTCAATAAATAAATAAATAATGTCCTTAGGATGTCTGTCAGTAGCCAATGGTGCACATGTTAAAAGCAAATGTGACCTCCCACACACACCATGTCTGAGAAAACAATCCCTATTACAGTAGCAATAGTCTACAAATATACCTGCAATACATACTTGACATCCTCTTGCACTACGAATTTGGGACTATTGGGGCTGAATTAGGGCTCCACTCCATGTTCAGGACATATGGTGAACATATATGTATATCTAATTATTCATATATCTATATAGATATATACACATATACATATTGACATGCACAGATGGATAGGTATATGTAAATATATATATACATATAAACACTCAGATATATAAATATACAGAGCAATATATGTCTACACTTATACAGATAGATATACATATGCACATATAAGTGTGGATATCTACAGATATATTGACAGTAGTAGGTATATCAGGAATAGATATGTATGCACATATAGTTGAACATATCTACATATATACCAACATAACTAGGCATAAGTGTACACATAAGATGTGCATACATATATAGCTATATATACATATATCTATCTATATATATATATATATATATATATATATATATATATATATATATACATATATGTACACACATATATATATATATATATATATATGTACACACATACATATATATCTATATATACATATATGTACATATATATATATATATATATATATATGTGTGTGTGTGTGTGTGTGTGTGTGTGTGTGTGTGTACATATGAAGGGATGTACACATGGACATATATAAGTAGCACTATACAGATGTGTATACAGACATATGTATGAGCATACATGTGTATTTACATGTAGACATATATAGACCTATTATATGTATATAACCATATTCCTGTCATGTGTAAACCTCACGGTTGTGTATACCCTCCCAGATGTAGCTCACTATATGTATCTACTATGTGTACATTATGGTAAAACAACATATGTGATGCAACAGTCATATTAATAACAATGACTACACAATTTAGGAAGTAAAACCAATTGTTCAATACTATTCAATATGTGTACTGACAGCTATATTGGTAAAACAACAGCTGTCTTCACAGTGGTTATGGCGTAGTGGGTAAGTGTTGTGACTGTAGTATACAGGGTCCTGGGTTCAAGACCTGCAAGGGCTGTTCATTTTGGTGCTGGGCAGAACAAGGGCTGTCGGATCCAGAGTGGTTAAGGTGGTTTTGAGCAGCTTTAAGCGGGTTTGCATGGGTTTGCATGAAACTAAGCAGTGCTAAGCTATGGGTAAACGTACGGGCGCTTACACAGTGTAGGCTTTGCTTACCAGTGCATAAATCAGCCTAGCTGTTATATTGCACCAATGCTGAGACTTGCTAAGCTTGCCTTAGCCCTGGTAACCAAGTCACACCACCCTGTCTAATAACATAGCATGGTAATGACATCTGTAATAAGTGTATGTAATACCGTGTACAAATCATGTGCATGTGCTGTCATTACAGTAGCAAGGGGTGTGAGTGTCATGTATGGCACACAGATGTAAATCAGGCCTGTACAGCACTGTTATCTGTGTGAATGTGTCACATACAGGGGTAGTAGCCCAGGGTATGTTCTGTCACACTGGTATGTAGTGTATCATGGCAGTACTACTGTTGCCAGTGCTTACCCAGGCAAGAGCAAAGTGCTAAATGTAGAACTGACAATAGGCACACCTGCAGGATTAGCTGGCCTCTGAGGCCTCCCTGTTGTAGCCCTGATGTGTGAGCTGTGTCACAGTATATACCCCTCAATGGGTAATGGTCCGTCATGTGGAATATAACTGTAGACTGCCGTCTGTACAGCACATGTTACTGAGGGCTTCTGACATGTAGTTATGGCATACATATGTTTGTCAGATGTCTATCTGTCAACACATTCATGATACTGCATAGCTACTTGCCAAGCTGATGACTGCCAGTCCATGTACAGATGTGCAGATGGCAGGTATCCAGCTGGGATATGTACAGGCAACCTAAGCTTGACTGACACTGACATGTCTGCCCAGCTGTGTAAGAAGTAGCACATATAGGAGATGTCACCCTGTGCGCACCACATGCTGCCAGTACCTCCACTACACTACACTACCACAGTCAACTGAACATGCTTGGGTACAGGTCACCATCACAGACAATAACCATGTGTTGTAATGCATGTTGCATACCTGTCAACTTGATCACCTCAGTGGCCATGTGCAGGAGGCACCTGGAGGATTGACTAATGCATGTCATTCACACCCTGAGGGTCATGAGAGTAGTGTCTTTCGATGGGTGCCCACTGCCACCTGGCAGGTGGCAAGATAACACCGTACACACAACCCCTACACAACCCATCTCCCCTTGGACAATAGCTAGGTGCACAGCTATGACCACCTGCAGGGATGCAAGCCTGTACTGACACATGTGTACATGTGCATGACTGAGTATAGCAGTGTCTGTGTGTTAACACACATGTACTTGGAAATTCCATGAGGGCCTTCACAACCAACGCAACACCCATTGCCATAGTCAGCTGTTGCTGCTGCTGTATGGGACATTACATGTACCCTGTTAAGCTCCCCCCATACTGGCTACACGAGCCTTGCAACACCAACACAACAGTATCTTACAAATGGTGTGATAGGCATGGGATTCCCATTGTGTTATGTGTGTGTAGGTGTGCATATCCATATATCTGTAGGGGACAGCATTCTGAGGCCATATACTCCTATTACAATACACATTGCCACACAGTAGTGCAGATAGTGTTGTTACTGCCCATAGGTGAGGCATGACAATTCAACACCCTACTGCACGTGTGGCATGTGCATGGGATGCATATCACTGTAGTACCAGTGTTGGGGTATACTATGGGTTGTATCTCAGTTGCGGCCAATGTGTGATGGTGGGTGTGACAGAGTGTCATCATGGGTTTCAGGGAGTACAATATCCACTGGGGGATGTGGATGCTGTATACACTGTCTTTACACCAATGTAAACCCAGTATATGTCCCATGTACCATGTTATGATTACCACTGTCACCATCAACCATACAGAAAACTGTTACCACAATCCAAGCCAGTTATGCATGTGATGTTTGCAACCTACCTGTAACAAATTGGACAAACGGACAGGTTAGTTAGCAGTGATAGGCCCTGGTATCTCAGATGTGTGTCTGGCTGTTATGTGTCTGTAAATGTAGATATGATGGTATGTCACACTATGCATTGCCAAAATACACCCTCACATCCCCCATTAGCATACTGTACATGTCTGGGGATGTACTGCATATACCATGTAACCTGGGACACATCTCACCCTACATGCTGTGTGGTCTGTGCAATGTAAGCCACACACTTCAGTATCATTACATAGCTAGGTAGAGGTCTACTCCCAGTGCTGCCAAGTAACAGTGTGCATGTATGTGGATGGGTCTACATCAGGTTGCAGGGTATACACGCCTCAGCGGGCCACCCATCCATGTGGCACAGGCAGTAACCGGTTTAGTAGTCTGTGACATGTGTTCAACTGTACCCCAGATATGTCACAGCCATGGTGTCACCACAGTGACATACTCTGTTGTGGAATATGACTGCATACCATCCTCATTCTGACACATGTACACCTACAGCACAAATGGACAGCATTATAGAGACCACATCCAACCAGTGTTACTAACAGCTATAAGGCATCATTGCTGGATGGCTACACTACCTGTCATATATGCATTACACTCTACTCCCTACAACATGTTACACTGCAGTACTGTGATACACTGTTGTACAGTCACCTCACCATGTGTATCAGAACCATCTCAGCCTGTCCCTGCATTGATGGTACGGATGACAGGGATGGGGCACAGGTATCATCATATGCACAGGGTGTGATGTTGGTCTGCCTGAGGCCGAGGGTGTGCCATACATTTGATACCATGTGGGTGCATGAGGGGTGTACTGTGGTGAGCTGGGCAAGGTGATGTGATGTGTGTAGGTATGGGGTTGCCCTAGGTGTGTTTGCATAGTGTATGGTTATGCATGTATACAGTTCTGCCATGTGACAGGTGTTGATGGACAGCTACAGACCATACTTGGCAGGGTATGCAGTTCACTGCTTCTGGCCATGGACATGTGGACTGTGCATGCCAGGGGCTCCGTGGGCACATCCAGGTACAAGCCTCAATGTGCTACTCTCACCTGCTGATGACAATTGTCCACTGGTACTAGGTCCCTCCTGGGACTGGCCAGGACAATGTGCATGAAGCTTGCTGTGGTGT
Source organism: Protopterus annectens (assembly GCF_019279795.1). NCBI lineage: Eukaryota > Metazoa > Chordata > Ceratodontiformes > Protopteridae > Protopterus > Protopterus annectens. Next base: position 622,921,937 of record NC_056731.1, on the reverse strand, counting down.
GGTGTGGACAGCACACACCCTGCACTGCTGGGGCTGCTACTACCACTATGGGAGCCCCTTGGTATCCTAGCACATCCATGTTGACTGCCAGCTGTTGGTGTTTCTGGCCCATGTCCACGCGGGCATCACTGCATCCCCACCACACGTTGAAGCACAGACACACCATGGCCAATGAGGTCCATCATCGCACCATGCTGTCTATCCATGTACTTGGTATAAGCACTGATAGCACCCAACAGTTCACGAAGGTTGTCACTTACAGATGGAACAGCAGCCCTCTGCAGCCTCAGGCCCTGTCTGATGTAATGTTCCATATGTGCCTGCACCACGATTACAGCCTGAAACATGCATCTACTGGTACCAGCTATGTCACCTATACTAGGGTCATGATGTCCAACGGCCCTACCACAAGCACCCTGGGACATCCGCCTATGTGGTGCCCTGATGGCCATCCATCTATGCCTGCTGTGAACTGACACAGTAGACATGGTTACCACACTTCCCTGTGCACTGCCACCAAATGCCAGCTGTTCCTCTGCTATATCCACTGGTGATGGGGTATGTGTAGGCACTGAAACTGTATCCGGGGTTTGGGTGGCTAAAAGGGGGATGTCAAATGTCGGTGCAGTGTGGGCCCCTGACAACCCCACCTATGCCGCAACAGCACTATCATCATCTTCGGTGTCTGTATGGACACCAACATCAGACTGCATGCAGGAGGGACCCTGACCCACTTCACCACCTGTGGGGGAAAACAATAAATGCATTTTAAAACCTGTACAGCATTGCCTAACAGTGCACACACACACACACACATACACACACACACACACACACACACACACACACACACACGCACACACACACACACACACACACACACACACACCTCTGTAATACCTACCTGTCCATGGCTTTATAGACAATCCCACATATATGTCCATGTGTTACCCCATCCTGCATCACACTTGTTAAAATACACACATTGGTACCACTCATTAACATCTCAGTCCTCTAAATGCCCGCACAAGCGGCCACAACACAAGGCCTGTTGTTACTTTACCTGCCTAACCTGTGTGTAGTGGTTTTACATGGCCTCACTGCTGTCATTCGGTATGCACCCTCTGTATGCCCGGACATGATGTGCATGGCCCCTATATGTGTGGACTACTATGTTGTAGCCATATCTCACACTGGTGTGTCATGTGTATGTAATGCTCAGTACATGCCAGATATGCTGCTCCTTCAGCCTGTCATGTGACAACTGTAATATTTGGATACACTCCCTGGTGTTGACTAGTAATTCCCCAATGCATCTGTAGAGCTGCATATGTGGGTTGTAGGTGACCTCTCTGCTGACTGCGATATTAAGGGGGTACCTGGTGTCTACCTTCCCTCTGGATGTCTGTTCCATGCTACAGACCATATTATACTATTTGCTGTCCTGTGATTGCACACGACAGGTATTCCTTGTGTGTAATGTGGCAGTCCATGTCCATGTACTGCATGGTCCCACAGGGAGGTACAGATGTATGAACATCCCACAATCACACATGTGCATACATGGCCACCCACTCAAACACACACATGCGCACATGCATCCTACATGCAGCTACCTCCCTCCACTTCACCAGACAAACTAACTGACCACCAGGATGCGTGCACACACACACACACACACACACACACACACACACACACACACATACAGGTGAGGTTGCACAATGTTAGAACACACAGTCCTCCTATTACCCATCTGCCAACATGCAGAACATATGGCACAGAACAGCATGCAGTTCAGCTATAGTCAATCCATGCTAGCAACAGTATACATGTGTGTGATGCATGTGCTGTGTCACTAGGGGATGCCCCTTCTCCTGGATACTACTGCACCCACACAGTATTGCTGTGGACCTGTTCTGCACCCTGACATGTACTGTGCACCACAACTAACAGGTGTACAACCCATTGGGGAATGTGTAGTACTGTGTCAATTATGTCAGCTTTACTTCTCACAGGCCCTATGTTTTAAAGCAACACATACCTGGGATGATATGTGGACAGTTGTTATTGAATGCCTGATTTACAGCTGTCGACATCAGCAGACCATGTATGACCACTACAATACTCTTACACTGACAACCATCAGAGCATGCCATGGCTATGGGGGGTGTACACACCTTTATTGATTTGACACACACATCCTTGATCTGCCATGGGATCACATCACTGCATTTCTTAGCAGTACACGAGCCCGATATGTGACATATGACCTGCACTTTCATATGCAGTGTCTACAGATTGTGTTACGTATGTGGCTGCTGACCACAATGCATACACACCGTGTGGGCATATGTGTACACACCCTTATCATGATGGTTTCTCGCACCTCTTGTTGTATGTACTACAGCAGTCACTGCTCCTAGCAGGGATATACCAGCGTGGGCCATCTGCATTTGCCAGTGTATGTTTGGTCTGCCCTACACATGTTGCCCTATTCTTCATGACTGCAAGGTCTACTCATGCACATCCCATGGTGTTCCCACACTGCCATCACTATTGCTGTGTGGGTAGGGTTACAGCTGCCACAGGCCCTGAACCTGACTATGTGCAGATAGAGCCATTCCTAGCATCCTTAGGATCCCTGCTGCAGTGCACTGGTGTGTCATGCTGAAATTCCCCCCTCCTTCAGCCTTTATGCAGATGCATGACAAGTAAGCCCTACACATATGTCACTTTGCAGTGTCCCATACACTGAACACCACATGTTGCAGCCTAGACCCAGCTGATAATGTGGACTACTGTAATGCCTTATGTCATAGTGTATCTCTGCAGCAGTTGCCATTATCCTACCGGTAAATACACTGATGTTGCACTGCATATGGGTGTTGTTCTGAACATGTCCCTACTGTAGGCCATGTCTACTACCAGTATGTTACTCCCTGTGGATACATTCCACAATGAGAGGATGTTAGTTATCATGCAGGTGTCTGACATACCCTTCCAATAACCCATTATGGTCACCCCTGTGAGACCATGCGTTTCACAGCAACAATACATGCACATGTACAGCATGCATTCAGGGTAGGTGTTTTAGATGTGTGCATAGAATATACCATCTCCATTACATGCCCGGCATGTTGGCAAGCATCTACATAAAACATACACACCAGCTACATGCTGCTGCCTTGGTGGTATCCCAGAGGGACCTACATAAGAGGGTAAGAGATGCAATGCCAGTGGCCACACCTGTGGCAGTGCTACAGAGTGGATGCAGTATTACAATACATCAACGGTACATTCCCATGATACTACCACATCTGGACATCTGTTTATCACTACAATGCAGCAACACAGTATATCTATGACATGTCAGATATGCATGATCTTCCTGTACCAATGCAGATGTATATACAACAGTGGTCTACTGATGTGTCCTGTGTCCTTACTTGCATGCTCCTCGGCCGGTGTGTGGGTGACACCCACCTCCATGAAGGAGTCCAGCGGTTGACGGCTGTCTGGACGGGCAGGTACCATGAGGCTGGCCAGGAGCTCCTCCACACGTCAGGGGGGGAAGGATGGCATGACCCCCCCCTGTGGTGATGTGTACCCCCCGGACTGCAGCAGAATGCCGACGGGCATTGTGAAACAGGTCAGTACAATGATGCCGGACCTGCTCATAACTGCAGTTGTGCAGTCCGACATCATTGCCCCTGTGGACTAGGTAGTTCCACAGGGCAGACTGCTCCTGCTGGTCATGTGCAGCCCTGCCAAACAGCACTGGATAGTGCTGGATCAAGTGTGATATCACCACATCATTCTCTGCTTGGGAATAGGTGAGCAACCATGCATGTGTCATCTTGGCTGAAAGACGTAAAGATGGAAACAGGTCTGAGCAACTCATACAGCAAGGTTATCACAGTTCATAATACACATTTCTGTCACCACCCATACCATATCAGCTTCAATAAACTGTACACACAACTCATTACAGATATTGTATTGTACCACACTTTCTGCTATGTTATTGGAGCCATGTCCCCTGTGTAGACACTATCATTGCTCAACTGTTACAAACTATTCAACTGCATGCCATTGTCAGGGCCACTATGGTTCCATATATGCCAGTGGCACGGCTGCTCTGGGGTTGCTGCACATCTGACATTCTATGTTATTGGGGATATCTATGCATGCTGTTGGACATGTACCGGGATTGTGTAGACTATTACTACCAAGATATGTTCTATAACAGTGACACAATAACATTTATATGTTCGACTGGCCAGCAGATCCACCTCTCCAAACCCATCTTCCCATGATACCTGACCACATCACATGTGTGTCTCATCCTGGGGCCTCATCATGTACTGGTCCAGCAATACCATCAGGTGGAACCAACCCAGTGGATGTTGTCCCCTTCCTGGGGGCACACACAGAAAAGTTCCTGTCCCCTGAGGTCAAGTCTAGGGTCTGTTCCATACCGGGCTCACAGACACATGTGGGATGTGCTACATTAGTCTGAGGCAACCAGTACACATTCACAGGGCCAACATGTTCCTCCTGCTCAGACTCCAGACCAGGCACCTTCCGGACGTGGACTTCTGTTGGGAGTAGCAGTGGGTGGGAGGCTTGTTCCCATTGTGCCCATATTGGGACCCACGGGACATCCACATCACAGACCACACACACCATTCAGGGTGTTTACCCACCATGTGTCACATACCACACCTGTAGACTGTCCTCTATATCTACCAATCCTGACCACCTCAAGAAGTGTACCTCCCATACTTCCCCATATTCCCATTGCATACTTCACAGACGGGGGGCAATGTGGTCACAACATCCATGTTGCACACACTGCCAGCTGTAAATATCTTTGTGTATTGCTATGTGTGCTGGTGCCTCACACATAGCACGCATCACTGTGGTAGTAATATAGGGGACATATCTTTACATACATATATGTTTGTGTGTGTATTGGTATATATGTAGGCATGTGCATATAGATATATATCTATATATGTGTAGATATATGTGATGAAGTATATATGTGCACATATATATGTCTACACATGGGTATCTGTATATTTGTGGACATACATGCTGATATGCATATATGTCTTTATATAGTGTATATGTGAAATATGTACACATATACATAACTATATGTGGGGTACATTCAGACATCAGGTCCATAATCTCACAACACCTTCCTGTACAGCTGCACTGTATTGCCTTGCTACAACACAGACAGGTGCCACATATGGACATGGCCTGACATTAGGGGTATATGTAGGACCTGATTGCAGGTAACCCTATTACACACCTATGGCATTCCGGCATGCTACATTACAGATTAACCTGAGTACCCTGCCAGTGGTGGGCCATGCGTCCCATGTGTCCATCATAATGGCATTACTTCCACCACCAGCTATTGGCCACATAATTTGCATACTTCCCATTACCCAACACACACTATGATGGCTTACATCTTCTCAGTCAGTGCTGACCTGCACAGTTGACGGCTATGGCCCACTACCCACAGGGACAGACACTATTGTCCATAGCAGTTGTTCAGTTGAACATAATCACAACAACACTCGGTGGCACATATAAATCATTCCACATCATCTATCCCATTATTATGGACCAGTTACTGCATTCTATTACATGTATATATACTTCACATACTTGTTGTGGGAATGATGTCTTGATGAAGAATGCTAGCTAAATGCCTTTGCCTTAGGATTTTTGTTTTTGAAGTTTCTCTCTCTCTCTCTCTCTCTCTCCATTAAATGGATTGAGCTGCTTTGGATAGATTGCAGCAGGCATGCAACTTGCTGTGTAGTACTTCCAATTACCACTGTCATGGCAACCACCTACTATAAATCCCTACATCATGTGGGCGTGGTCCCTTTACCTTTCCTTTGTGATGGACATCCTTCCTGTGTGTGTGCATCAGTGTTACAGACAGCAGGTAGCAATACCTCTTACAGGAGAATGGGCACACTCAGGCCAGCTACATATTTGTAGGAGATTCCAGTACTACAGACAGAGTGTGAGTAGAGTTGTGTTATGCTTTGTATAGTACTGGTGTTACAGGGTTTGTGTGTACATACTAGTTTACCTTAGAATGCAGTCTGTCTGCATAGCTCTCAACTGTGGACCTATCCTCTTGGTGGACAGAAGTGTGCCTATCACATTTTGTCTGTCAACCACACAGGTCCTGTGTCAGATATTTCACTGGCAGTGTGTGTGCGTTGAGTGCTATCAGTACATGGCTACATCCATTTATGTTTCTATCCTCAAATCCCTGACTAAGGGTATATTGCAGACTGTCCTGTAACACCAGCGACTTGCTGAGTGTATGGCAACAGTTTTCCACATATGGGCCTGTGTTCCTGCCTCTGTCCTCCACCAACATACCAAGCTTTGCACATATGACATGCTGTCAGGGGTTGTTGTGTAGTGAGCTGTGAGTATATCACACTGCCATTCCTGCCATCAGTCCACTGCTGTTGTATCCCCCACACATACGGTGGGGCTGGGGTCATATATGTGTGGGCTTCACTTACACAATACATGTGTGCCCTTATGCGCTCCAGAGGCCAGTGTAAATAACAGTGGTATATAGCCCTGTATTATTGAGTCTTGGGGGGAATGCACCATAAATAACCTAGGCTGTTAAAAATGTGGAGATATCAGGGGTGAGCTGCCTTAAGGTATTTAGAGGTACAGTACCATACAATTCATTTATATTTACATTAGTTACATAAATTGGGTTAATGCAGGCCTACTGCCTCCTGCCATACAGACTGTTCTGTTTATCAGTGTGCTTGTGATGGCATCAGTTAGGCCTTGTTATATAACAGTTACATCCCATTTGGTCAACTGAAATCTTTACCACCTAGTGATTGTGCAGATAGAGGCTGCTGCACTATACATCTGCATTACTTACTGTTGATTGTTTGGTATCCTGTGGCCCAGTCTGTCTTTACTATTGTACTATTTGAAGGGCTTGGCTGGACAGCAACAGTTGTGAAACTTTCCAGACTACTGTATTAGTATAACTGTTTCACAGTTGCATTACTCTTGTTTATATGGATGTCAGTGTCTGAACAGCTATATGACATGGCATATAAAACTGTAATATTACACAAATAAAGGTTTTCCATTTATGCAAACCTGTGTGTGGTGTTATATCCTATGACCTCTCTGTGGGTACATGTTGCAGGCAACAATTGTCATTTGTATGGTGGCTCATACAGTGTCCAGTTGTTAAGGTGTTAACTGTAGGCTTAGTGGCTGCTCCATATTGTGTGCACCTTCTACATATGTATCTTACTGTACATATCTCTGCATGTGTATGTGTAGTCATATATAACTATATATATATATATATATATATATATATATATATATATATATATATGTGTGTGTGTGTGTGTGTGTGTGTGTAGATATATATATATATATATATATATATATATATATATATATATATATATATATATATATGTAAGTGTGTGTGTGTGTGTGTGTGTGTGTATATATCTGTATCTGCATATATGTGTCTGTGTATATGTATCCCTGGGATGTTGATAGCTTCCACACTGTACATTTCCTATGGGAGTCAGACTGCACTGCATAATATGTTACCAATACCAGCCTGATATCATACAGGTGGGATGTAGAACTGTTAACATCTTGTGTCCATGTCATGTCAGGTCCTGGTTATGGGATCTGCAACACTTGGTAGTGTATTGCATGGGGGACATGTTTGGCTGTGGGGGGTATACTTATTCGTATAAGCCGTATATTGTTTGGGGCCTCTCAACCCCATTAATGATGCATGTGGACATATATGTTTTAGTTATTTTCCCATTGTTATCTACAGATGTATGTCCATATATACCTACATATATATATATATATATATATATATATATATATATATATATATATATATATATATATATATATATATATATATATATATCTGCTTACATATATTAAACTATGTGCACATATACCTACATAGATATATATCTGCTTACATATATGTAACTTGCTGTGTATATTTAGACATATAGATGTAGACATATATATCTATAGATGGAGACATTTGCATGTATATATTTTCATATATATTTATGTATATATATATATATATATATATATATATATATATATATATATATATAAAACACACACATACATCTAAATGTTGGAATACATTCTCCCTACTGCTGAATGACTGGGATGGATGATATGTTTTTGAAAACATCAGGGTGATGTATATCTGACATGGCTTAGTGGTAAATCACTTTGGCTATGGTGTGCAGGGTCCTGGGTTTGAGCTTTGCATGGGCTGTTTGTTTTGTTGCTGGGCAAAACACAGGCCATTGGATACAGAGTGATTAAGGCACTTTAAATCAGTTGTAAGCGGGTTAGTGTGGAGGTAAGCACCACTAACTTCCAGTTACAGTTTCTTATATTCAGCTTCTAAATTGCTTAACCTGTGTAGGCATTGCTTACACCCACACAAACAGGCTGAAACCCGCTTACTGCTGCTTAAAAGTGCTTACTCCCACTTACCCCGCACTAATTTCTTTAAAAGAAAAGAAAAAGGGGTTGATAGAAAAGTGGTGAAAAAAGATGCACAAAGAGGGAAAGACAGTAGGGAAAATAGCCAGGGATGTGCAGGAAGTGTAGGGAAGGTCCATAGCTTCCAATTTCTTCTACAGCAACAGCTGTGCATATACACTGAATTTAGAGGTAGATTTGGACACTCAAAAAACTGGGAGGGGGTGAGGACAACAAAAATAAGTTGTGATGCCAGTTAGACCGAATTACATGTGTCCAGTGGACATGTGTGCTAAATGGACAGCTATGTATGGGGTGAGATTTTTTTGTGGGAACAGATTGCTCTTTTTTTTTTTCAGGTGAGAGTGGGATGTTGGGGAGGGGTAGTAGATATATTTGGGGAGGTAGGTTGGGTAGGTTAACAGACAAGACAAACAAGATGCATACAGGGGCAGTATATGACACATGTGGGGGTTAAACACCTGGATAGGGAGGAGTGTTGGGAAGCAGTGGGACTGAGGTCCTCACCCATGGACAGTCACCACTGCACCTTCACAGCCCCAAAGGTGGCTGTGCTGGGGGCTGAGCCGCAAAGCCAGGCTGACTCTCTAATAGTGACACACAGCCCTTGAGCTGGCATAGATGATCCCCAAACTGCTGGTTGATCTCAGTATGCACCACAACCCCGACCTGGCAAAGGTGACAGGTGCCTGTATGCACCCACTCCCAGGGGGGGTGAGCCCCATCCCCTGAGGTGGTTCCACCTGAAGGTGGTGCAGGACCAATGGACAGGGAGGTCCCGGGTTAGGCCCCAGACATGCTTGTGCCCGATGCCACGGCTAGCTGAGGTTGGACATGTAGGTCCGCTGGGACCAGCCTTCCCAAGCATGCTATAGTGTTTAGATTTCATCATATGTGGGTTAGTAATAGTCAACACATTGTAGGGTTAGGTATAACAGCATGCATAGATATTCCCATTAACCCAGACACTAGATACAGAACAGATGCATACCAAACAGAACACATGCATATATGGAACCACAGTGGTAATAAAAACAGCATGCAGGTTCATTGATGGCACCATGCCACCAATGTTGGAATAATTCAATATAACACATGCATGGGAACCATTAAAATATTTATCAAACAATCGGACAGTATCATAACATAGGTGTCATTACATACCAGTTGGGGTGGGTATGTTGATTATTGTTGGAGATATGGTAGGGGCGAGAGAAAGATGTCAATTAACAACTAGTATATTCCTGTAGTCCACATTACTTTCCTAGTCAGTGCTGTTACCTGTACCATACAAGTCTTACTACACTACCCTATAGCCTTAGTTTGGACAGTGATATGGCTGTCGTCATCATTACACATGAACCAGTTTTACCTGCAGTATACACTTCTTACCTGGTATACCTGTGGAGGGAATGTTTGTTAACACTAACTAACTATTTCTACACATACTCCCAGATTCCAGGTTGATGTTGTGCACATAGCTATCCAACTCTTTCTGCACAGACTCAGGCCATGTGTTGAACACATGCTGGTGTGCCGGGACATATCTAGAATATTGCCCTCTTCCACCTTTAGTGACCTAACACACACATATATATGCTTTCCTACACAGTTATATTCTGTAGCACAGTGTGGGTGGCAGTGATCAGTGATACTTTATTATATATTCAGAGAAACTGCAACACTCACAATTCCCTACAATACCAGAGTGAACAGTACCAGTACAGGTTATAATGGTCTGTATTTCTCAGCACAGTGTTCATATCCAACATACCTGTGGGAGCAATGTTTGTTAGCACTACCTGACTGTTGCCACACAAACTTCCAGATTACACATTAGTATTATGCACATACATCTCACTCTGTTACTGTACACTCTCTAGTCACAGCTTGACAACATGGGAGTGTTGATAGGACATACTTGAAATATTACTCTCCTAACAGTTTCAGGGGTTGCTTCAGTGACAGGTTTGTTCTCATAGCTGTTTGACAATCACTTGTATTCCCTGTTTGCTGGCTAAACATCTGGGATCATCCCACAGACTTACCAGGGGGACAGCCAGCAGATTTGGGCCCATCTACTGGACATTCTGGCCTCATCTTTACAGTTGTGGGGTATGAAGCTGTATGCAGCCTACATCCACTCCCAGGATTCAGACCATGGCTGTGTCTGCTGCAACTTAAACACTGTCCATCACAGTTGGGTCTGCTATATAGATATTGCTGTATATCTCCTATCTGCTTTCTGTTTTATTAATCCCCTGTGCTTTTGCATTCTGACCTTGTATAACAACACTCTTATACAGATTTCCTAGACAGTTATATGTTGTAGGACAGTGTGGGTGACAGTGATGTGTAATACCTCATTATTCAGAGCAACTGCATCAGTCGCACTGCCATACAATGCCAATGTAAACAGTACCAGTACTGGGTATCATTCTTGTATTTCTGGGCACAGTGTTGGTATCTGACAGACCTGTGGGAGAAATGTTTATTAGCACTACCTGAATGTTCCCACACACACTACCAGATTCCACATTACTATTATGCACATACATCTCATTCTGTTACTGTACATACTCTTACCACATCCTTTAAACAATGCCAACCTTAGTTAAGCAGGTTTACCCATAGCTTAGCATTTTCAAAACCGTCCAATCATGGCAAAGTGCAGGAAATCGGACCTATTTAAACCCAACAGGTGGGAATACATCTCATAACTGGCAGTATGACTAGTATGGGAGAGGGAGTGCAATTTCAGGCACAGTGCTGGTTCATCCAGGAGACCAAAGTCATGGCAGGACTCCTTGTCAAAGACCATGACCAGAGACTGCTGCAAGGCCAGTACCACGGTTAACAATATAAAGCTGAAGCCTGGGACCATCTCGCCCATGACTTTACAAGTGCCACTGGCGTACCTCGAACTGGTGATCAGGTCAGGAATCACTATGCCGACCTGAAGCCGAGAAAGTTCACCTGGCCCTCCTATTCAGCCCCCAGCACAGCCACCTTTGGGGATGTGAAGGTGCAGTGGTGACTGCCCATGGGTGGAGACCTCAGTCCCACTGTTTCCACTAGGGGGCTCATGGGCTTCTGACTTCCAAACACCCCTCCCCATCCAAGGTGTTTACCCCCCCACATGTGTCATATACCACCTCTATATGCTGTCTTGTCTGTCTTGTCTGTTATCCTACCCAAACTACCTCCCCAAATATACCTTATATCCCTCCCCAACATCCCACTCTCACTTGAAAAAAAAAAAGGGCAATCTATTCACAAAAACAACATCTCACCTCATATATAGCTGTCCATTTCACACACGTGTTCACTGGACACACATAATCTGGTCTA